>NC_063202.1:24588554-24713554 GCF_017589495.1 Alosa alosa
AGAGAGAGAGAGAGTGTTTGTGTGACTACTGGAGCTCTACTGCACACAGCATGGCCATTAACCCTGATTATTAACTGCTATGGGCAGCGTGTGTTTGTTTATGTGAAGAAGGTGTGTACTAGTATGTGAGTGTTTGTTTATGCATATGGGTGTGTGTGTGCTTGTATGTGAGTGAGATGTGTAGGTGTTGTCTTGTATGTGAGTGTTTGTTTATGCATATGAATGTGTGTGTGTGTGTCTGTGAGTATGTGAGTATAATCTGTGCATGTTTGAGAGATTATGTTTGTCAGTGTGCATGTGTAGTGTGGTTGTATGTGTGTATGTGTGTGTACGTGTATGTGTGTCTGTGTTCGTGTGTCTTTGTATAAGTGACTATGTAAACTTGCTTTTAAGATTGTGTGTCTGCACATGCATATGTATGACTTAATCTATATGAAATAGAATATTGTGTGTGTGCGCACACGGTAGTGTGTGTGTGTATGTGTCTGTGTGTGTGGACACATAGCCACCTCTGATCTTCAAAGCCTCGTCCAGTCTTCCCCTCATTTGTGGGTCCAATCAGTGAAGACTTCAGGCCTCCAGAGAAATCAACAAACCAGGGGGATTAAATAATAAACCAAAGGAGGAAAGTGCAGTGCAGTCGACGTGTGATGCGTCTGATCAGAGGTGGCCCAAATCAGCTTGAAGGGCTGGTCTGGGAAGGGGAATGAGAGAGGGAGGAGTGAATGAGAGGTCAGATAACTATCACAATGACCAGTGCTGCCACCCACGACACAAATGCACAGGTGATTTCTCAGAGATAGATGTCTGAGTTAGATAATCAACTGTGCTCAGTCAAACATGGATGCCACAAAACATGCACCCAGACAGAAAGACAGATACACACTCTCTTTAACACACACACACACACACACACATACACACATACACACACACACACACACAAACACACACATGTACATGTAACACACGGAGCAGTACACTATGTCCTATCAGAAGCAACCTTATGATGACTTCAAGGTCTCATTTTGTAAAGGTTTGCAAATTATGGGAACCTTTTCAAACATTTGTTAATCCTTTGAAAAAAAAAGTCCAACAATTTGCAATGACCAGATATTTACTCCACATTTTGTCCTTTGTTGTCTTCTTCATGGAGGTAGAATGACATAAAAGTTGGCTGTAGATTAAATATGGCCTTGTGTACCGGACTCTTTTATTCACACACGTCGTCTGCATTTGCACACAATCATAAGCCTCCCTCCCTCTCACACACACACACACACACACACACACACATGTCTGAATTTGCACACATTCATAAGCCTCCCTCAGGCTTGATCTTCCGTCCTGTTTCTTTTAGTCAGAATATAAAAGGAGGGCAAGGGAGCCATTAGCAACCTACACAATCTCTCTCCCTCTCTCTCTCTCTCTCTCACACACACACTCACACACACACACACACACATGTACACACATTGGCTACACACACACATGTACACACATTGGCTTTTCACACTTCAGTGTTTACTAAGATCTTGGCCAGTTCGAAGGAAGGAAAGAATGTTTAAGAGAGAAAAGATGGTCTCTTCACACAACACTTTTCCTAAAACTCTCACTTAGATCTTGAAGGGCACTGTGCTGCAGAGGTGGTGTGTGGGAGAGGATGATTCATTTCTGAGTGTGTGTGTGTGTGTGTATGTTTCTGAGATGTGCTTACAATGCAGTAGCTTCCTGTGGGTTATGGATTACCCATAGTTCATGCAGATACACAATTGTACCTGGGTCTATGCTGGTAGCTGGTATTAGCTCACAGCCTCTTGGGTAAACACATTTAATTATACTAGGCGAAGCACTGTGCAAGAGATAGCAAAACATATCCATAACATGTCAAAAATGAGAAGTAAACCAGTGATGGGTAAACAACTTCACTCTGCTACTGTACGTGCGGGGGCTTGCTGTGTTTGTGTGTGTATATGTGTGCCAATTATATAGCAAACCAAAGCACTCCACATACAAGACATTGACACACAGGACAAAAGATGCCGGACGGAACGACGTAGTCGCCAGCGTAACCGTGCCACTAAGACATGACAAAAGATTTTACAAAATAACAAATGAAACGCAGGACAAAAGTAAAAAATAAAATATATTTTAAAAGAAAATTTCATGTTAAATTAGTCCAATTGGTTGCATCTAACCGGAGGGTTGCCGGTTCGAACCCCAAACAGTAGGCACGGCTGAAGTGCCTTTGAGCTAGGCACCTAACACCTCACTGCTCCCCGAGCGCCGCTGTTGTTGCAGGCAGCTCACTGCGCCGGGATTAGTGTGTGCTTCACCTCACTGGGTGTTCACTGTGTGCTGAGTGTATTTCACTAATTCACGGATTGGGATAAATGCAGAGACCAAATTTCCCTCACGGGATGACTTTGGAGCGGCTGTTCTGTAAGTTAGCCTCTCTATCCTCTTCTGCCGTGTTATCCCAATGAAGCTAACTAGACGTAGCTAGCCGACCGGAAGTTTAAAGACAACGTGGAATTTACAAAATGGGCGGGGCTTAATAAGGTGAATAGAACTTTTTTAAAAAACGTTCTAATCACATATTTGTAATCTTACTCTCAGGGGCCCAGCTGCATCTGATCACATATTTGTGACTGTACTCCTTAACAGGTTAACAGCAAGCAGCACAACTTTAATCAGTGCATCAGTATTTTGATAGTCAGCGGTGTATTTGAAGGAATCTGCTTGTATGCGAGACTGGAACAGGGATTCCACTGAACCTGTTTGTGACTAGCACTAGAGTATAGCCTACATGCATCTGCACTCGCCTATTATTTGAACTCATAGGCAAAGAGAAACTAACTTCACGGTGTTCTCATAGTCAATGACAAAACAGTTCTACACAGTTAATTACTCTACTGACTGTCAAGGGGCCCATGTCTGCCAGATGGCCAGTTTGCCGTCCTATATGTAAAAGCTGTCATGCGAGGACAGAGAGCACATGTTCTTGCAACGGAACATTTTGATGTCTTCTGCGTCTTAAGATGAGACGCGAACATGTGTTCTTAAATGTCTGTACTTTTTCTGACACCAAATAGAGCGCCTGAGTGGGCTGCGCAGAATTTCCATCCCAGGTGAGGGGTGTGCGTGGAATTTCTCTTTCAAGTTGCAGTCGTGGCTTTTGTAGTCCCCACTGCCTCTGCATGCTAATATCCGTTTTGACATGCAGATATTCCCAGGGATGGGCATGCAGTATTTCTAATACATGTATTTAAAACACGTATTTCAAATACAAATTACTATTTTGTAATTTGTATTTTATTGTGATGATGAAAATGCCTTCGTATTTTGTATCAAAATACTTCAGTGTTGTGTATTTTTGTATTTTCAAAATACTGTAAAATACTTTTTGTGAAACACTGAGATGACATCTATCTAACTATCTATAAAGCATGAAATCTCTGTCTCTGTCTGTCTGTGGCACCCTCGACAAGCCCCTGTGATACCGTTCTTGGCCACTATTTTTTAGAGGACCAAAGGAAGGACTTGCCATCCTTGGAACAGTATCCACTGATCAAAAACGTTTTTGTAAGGTTCAATACCATCATTCCGTCTTCTGCTAGAGCGTTTATTTTCCTTTGCTGGACTGAATGCAACACTGTTTGAGAAGTTAGTTGTGCTTAAAGGCATCAACTGAGGAGACACCATTATACACACGCCTTTGCTCACACAAGGACTTGAGTCAAAGTCCTTTTAGACGAGTCCCTCCACTCGACGGCCATATTGATTGGCCGTCGATGTCTTCACAACACACCATATGATTGGCTCAATGTATTCACATCACACCAAATGATTGGGTCAGTGTATTCACATGTTGACATTTTGCCGTGGAAGGGGTGGGATATGTGTAGACAACTGCGTTACAAACTAACCCCATGCATTTCTATGGAGGATTTTTTGACAAGATCATTTCCTACCTCAAACAAGGACATTTCCAACCTCTTGCACATTTTACATAAGAAATGATTGATAATGTCATAATTATTGGCTTCTAATGGGCTTAACTGATTGGATGGTATTAATGTGACAACCTGATCTTTTATGTATTTACATTGATAGAGGTTGTGTGCACGCACCAGTTTCAGGTGTATACAAAATTATTCAACTGTGATGAAACTCACCATAAGTGTGGTAGTGATGGTGTTAAATAACTTAAGGTTAAAACAAATCATCCATTTTCATTGTTTGTCTTTGAGTTATTGTCACTGATTCATAGTGGTCAATCTATAGAGTAAATAAGTATACTTAGGGTTCTTTGAGTTACCATTATTTCTCAGGGCAGAGGTTTATATTGGGATGTCTAACATGAGTCACTGTGAGTCCCCAGACCCTAATGTGGGTCTGGCTCGTCAGGCTAACTGTGCCTCCCACACAGCAGAGTTATAAAGAAACACTTTTCTCAATATCCCGCACACACACAAACATCTCCATAGTGATTCTTTCAATATCCCGCACACACACAAACATCTCCATAGTGATTCTTTCAATATCCTGCACACACACAAACATCTCCATAGTGATTCTCTCAATATCCTGCACACACACAAACATCTCCATAGTGATTCTCTCAATATCCTGCACACACACAAACATCTCCATAGTGATTCTCCTATTATCCCGCACACACACAAACATCTCCATAGTGATTCTTTCAATATCCTGCACACACACAAACATCTCCATAGTGATTATCTCAATATCCTGCACACACACAAACATCTCCATAGTGATTCTCCTATTATCCCGCACACACACAAACATCTCTATAGTGATTCTCTATGGAAGTAAATTAGATTCAAATGTTTTGTACGTGTGTATCACATTTTGACCACAAAATATGCCCTACAGTTACAAATCTAATCTACTGGTACAGATCGGTTTTACAGCTACAAATCATCCTACATTTACAAATATTTTACCATTACAAATATATTCTACAATTGCAAATCAATGTTCTATGCACAAAAAGTTGTTCTACAGTTACAATGTATTTCTGCAGGTGCACAGACTTTTGCACCACCTTAGGGATGAGAAGCGTCTCATGTGTATTGTATGTGTATCAGGATTTGTAACTGTAAAACTGACTTGTGACTTTACAAAAAAATTACACAAACAATTTTCAGTGTTACCCATATGTCCTTCACTTACAAATATATTCCACAGGTACTAAACCTTCCCCAGTTGCTGTCTTTCAATTACGAATCTATTCTGCCATTACTATTCTGCTCGCACAAGTACAATTTTTGCAGTTACAAGTGGCCTACTTTTGAGAGAGATTTGTAATGGCAGGATAGGTGCCTAATTGAAAGACAGTAACTGTGGACAGGAACTGTTTAGTACCTGTGGAATATACACTCACCTAAAGGATTATTAGGAACACCATTCTAATACCGTGTTTTTACCACCCCCTTTTGCCTTTAGAGCTGCCTTAATTCTTCGGGCATTGATTCAACAAGGTGCTGGAAGCATTGTTTAGAAATGTTGGCCCATATTGATAGGGAGAGATAGGGAGATTTGTGGGATGCACATCCAGGGCATGAAGTTCCCGTTCCACCACATCCCAAAGATGTTCAATTGGGTTGAGATCTGGTGACTGTGGGGGCCATTTTAATACAGTGAACTCATTGTCATGTTCAAGAAACCAATTTGAAATGATTTAAGCTTTGTGACATGGTGCATCCTGCTGGAAATAGCCATCAGAGGATGGTACATGGTGGTCATAAAGGGATGGACATGATCAGAAACGATCCTCAGGTAGACTGTGGCATTTAAACGATGCCCAAATGGTACTAAGGGGCCTAAAGTGTGCCAAGAAAACATCCCCCCACATCATTACACCACCACCAGAAGGCTTCAGTTATGTGCCCAGTGTAGCCCCCCTGTAACAGCGTTATTTAGACAGTAGGCTACCTAAAAGGTCTGAACTACTGTAGATTTTCTGAAACAATGGTTCCTTTGGCCGCCTGCAGGTCACATATTTTTCATCGGGTTGGAACAGTCTACAGAAGTTTGAATGCGCTCGGGGTTGGCCATCGGTTCCTCGGTTAAGTTTGTGATTGCAAAACATTGCAAAATCTACACTAAACATCCACGTCCTGTGCCAAAGTATCTGTAGGTTTGCCTTTATGCCTCAAGAGAATCATATCATTCAGATGGCCACGATATGACCCCCTCCTCAAAGAATAAGCGAAAATCGGCCTCGTTTCTACTTCCAGGTCTATCTAGTTCAGACCTACTGTCCAGATAACACGGTTAGAATAATGAATGAACTTGTGAGTACAGTAGGCCTAATACTGAAAATCGTTTGTGTTATTTTTTGTTATTCCACTGCTTGGTTGAATTTCCCATTGTCCTACATAATTTAGAACGACCATTAACCGTATGTTATTTGCACACCTATAGAGCTGGTAAGTCCCACCCTTTCCGCTATCCCCGCTGGACCTCTAGATTGAAAAATTGTTAATGCAAGTGAATGTGAGAAAATAATTATTTTCTGGTCCCGTTTGAATTTTGCCATGAATGTGAACATATGTTGTCTGTGAATTTTTAATATAAATTTTCGTGTAAAGAATGCTACAATTGAGCGGGTAGAAGTTTGATGCGGTTAAACTTTGTGTAAGAGCACTTTGTGGACTACAACTTTCCGCTAGACGACAGATCACTAGTTTCCCATAACAACCATCAGTTGGTCGAGATGTAGAGGGTTATTAAGATCGACTTTGAACACAGTGAACCATACAACTTTACAATCACACTGTATCGTAGTGTTAATGTGTTGAGTGAAGCTAGACATGTTTCAAATATTTTTGTTACCATGTGTGTTTATTCCTGCCGTTACAAAAACTAGCATCTCAGCTAATGTTAGTGCTTAGCTCACGTCACAGGCGACGTGTAGTCTTTCTCGTTATGTCTTTTCCACAACTGATAGCCGAAGAATCATATAATATACTGTCAAACTCGTAACATGTAAAAAATTATATAAAAAATTCACAGACGACATATGTTCACATTCATGGCACAAATCAAACGGGACCAGAAAATAATTATTTTCTCACATTCACTTGCATTGACGATTTTTCAATCTAGAGGTCCACTGGGGGTTTAGCGGACGGGCGGGACTTACCAGCTCTATGAAGTAGATCCATTTTTTTGGCCGTAGGCCTATCACACTTGTATATTAATTCGCCGAACTCGTTGTGAAGTTTAAATCACGTTGCATCCGAGCTGTAAAATGTAGGCGTTCAGAACATGGCAACATTGTAGCATATGACGGAGGTGGCTTTTAGCTCATAGACTGTATATATAGAACTGGACAGTGTGGCTGCATTCTACAGTGTTCTATGGAATTGAAGCCGCCGAGGCGACGCCATCTTGGAAAATTTGGAGCCAATTTGAAGTGCGGCGGCGCAGCAAAAAGTTGAAGCATCGCCAGTGAAGAGGAGTCGCGGTCAGGCACGCCCACTCAGTTGCCACTCAGCGAAGTTAAACACGCCCCTTGTCAAGTGAAACCGCCCCTTCTCCTTTCCACAACGCAGGTCGACTTCGGCAGAAGGCTAGCTGGCTGGATGAATTTTACGGCTGTGAGTTAGCTAAACAGTACAAACAACAATCGGCTTGTTCTTGTCTGGTAAGTGTTGCGTATCAATTGAAAAGTTTTTTTTGTCTATTGGTGTTCTTAAATACGTCTAAGAGAGCTTATTATGTTGATTATAGACTGTGACAATTTAGTATGGTGAATACTAATGAGCTAACAACAGAAATACGGACAGCGAATTAGATGCTAACGTTAGCAGCTACATTAACGTTACCGTTAACGGGAGGCTAAGTTAGTTGTTGAAGTGAAGATTAGCACACAGCTCCCGTAACAGTCGATGCATGATATACTTGGTTTTATTAGTTGTTGCTGTTTTCAAATAGCTCAATCTTAATGTATGCCATCTCAACATGGAGTAACCATTGACTGTACATGGGGATTAATAACACTAGACAGTCAGTACAGTATATGATGTGATAAAGCAACGGTATGATGTGATAAAGCAACGCAAGTTAACGTTAACGTAATGTGAAGCATGGACCTCATCAACCCGTCATGTTAATGTAACTACTAGCCAGTTTGCCAGCGTTGCATTTTTTCTAACGTTAACGACAGACACCTGTTAGAGCTACTTCTGTGATGGTAGGTCGGTAGCATAGACTGTAAAAAAAATAGATCGGTAGGTCGGTAGTTGTAGACCGCATAAGTGAATGATCGATAAATGAAACGCCTGCATTAAACACTACGCCAAGAACCAGTCACTTCCCAGGGATATCGGTGAACATTTGAGAAAGACCTTAGTTTGTCATCTAACGTCCATGATCAGTCATACTGATAACGTTATTTTTCAAGCTGACTTAAAGTTAATAACATTCACACCGCATATTTAAATGTGTAGTTAACATTAAGTAGGCTGTAAAGTTTATTGCACACACATATTTAATTAATTGGTATTACTAGTGGTGTTGAGTGCCTGATTAGATGCTTTGTAATGTTGTAAAATTGTCTGACTAACTTTATTGTAACTTTCCTTTTTGCAGGTAAGATATGGGTGATGGCTGAATGTACTGGAGGTGGCGGCAAGGTGGTCTCCATGATCTACATTAGTCTGCAAGCAAGGGAATGCCTACGTGAAGTGGTTTGGCTGGAGTGGTCTGAGGTGGCATGTCCTCCCCCTTTCTCCAAGTCCCCTGACATCCATCTCCCTGACATCATCACCCACCGTCACTGGATCAACATGAAGCCCCTTATACATGGGACATGGCACAGCACCACTACGTTCTGAAAACACATGACTTTCAATAACTTGCGTGGCACCAAGAAAAGTCTGCCGCTGCTCTGAACCTTCTGTTAATGTGACATCATTCATACTTGAGTCTGTACACATCCCTTTGTTTCTATTTTCTTTATTGATGTCACCCAAACTTCAACTTTCTGTATGCCCCTGAACTCACACAAATTGTAAATTGCAATGCGCCATTTAACCAGTGGTGTAGTCTAGTTAGTTAGTTGTAGTGGTGGGTATACTGTGAGCAACCCCAAATGTTATTAAATACGTATCCTTGCCTATTTTAAATGGGTATACTGAGATGATTATGCTTTTTAAATGGGTTTACTGTGTAGTCCTGTGTATCACGTAGACTATACCATACCACGGTCATTTAACTGCCTTGGTATTTAAGTCAGAGGCCATTGCCTACACAAAGATGTAGACGTTACTAAAATAATAATTATTTGTTGATACTAAATCAATATTGAATGTTTTTTTTTATTTCTTTTGTGTGATATATCATTCAGAATGCTGTAACATGACTGGTCTTCAATCAGCCAAAGAGGACACATCGTAACTCCTCTCCTAGTTACTCTCCATTGGCTCCCTACAGTAGCCAGAATTAAATTTAAATCTCTCACTTTGGCCTATAGGACACTGACTGGATCTGCTCCTTGTTATTTTAATTCAATGATCAAGATATACATCCCCAACCGCCCACTGCGGTCTTCTGATGAGCTTCAGTCTTAAATGCTAGGTCAAATTCAAGACTCTTTTCCTCAGTGGTTCCATGTTGGTGGAATGAGTTGCCCAGTGCTCTTCGTTCTTGTGATAGTTTTTGGTCTTTTAAGCACTTCTTATACATTATGGTTTGAATGCAGTAGTACTGTTTAATTTTCATTATAGGCTGTTGATTAATTTTAATTTTTTTATTATTGATATTCTCTTTAATGTAGTCTTACCATGTTTTTGATATTATTGATTGAATGGGCATTATTATTTATTATTGCTTTCCCCCCTCATTGTTTATTTCATTAGGCTATTGATTGATCCCTGTTTTAAGTATTATATTGTTTTGTATTTGTTAAGGGTAACCATAACCATCATCATCATAATGTGGTATTTTCTTATGCACTTGAAACAAAGAATAAAAATGTTTCTTTAAACGTAGTACCACTTTAAACACATCACACACTGAACAGCAAAGTAGTTTCCTGATTATGTGTAAAATGTTTACAGAGTATCCTGATGTAGTAGGTCCATGTTGTCATATTTTAACAGCTGACATGAAGGCTGCAGCATTACATTTTTTATTTATAATGGAGCACCCTCTCTGGTGAAAGACTAGCAAGCCTGTGGTAGAGGCATACGATTACAGACATATTGAGAGAGCCTATCAATGAGTTGTCACAGAAAGACTAGCAAGCCTGTGGTAGAGGCATACGATTACAGACATATTGAGAGAGCCTATCAATGAGTTGTCACAGTTTTCAATTTAGACGTATTATTTTGAAATGGGATACGTCTATGGGAGGATTTACACATCACTGGCAATACCTGATCAAATCATACCAATGCAAAATGCTTCTCCAGCAGTGCAATAGCAGGTAACAAGGATACCGTAACTCAGCATTTTCAGATACCGCTGTTATGAGCATACTAAGCAAATTGTCCATTTGTAACTTTGAATCCTACCTCACGTTAAGCTATGGTCCAATAATGTGTTCACTAAAACACAAGTAAAGTTATTTGTCGGGCTGATTCATAAATGGACATACCGAGGTTGTCGACCTAGCAGGCTAGGTGGCGTTTATTGCCATTCGCAAAACTAAGCAAGAGTTAACGTTAATGAAACTTAACATCGCCTTCTCCAGTGACAAAGTGTATTCAAATGAAGTTGCAACGATGATGGCGGCAATCACTGGTTACGTTAAACCATAGCAGAGCCCTTTTACTTTACCTATCAACTGGCTAATGCTAGCATGATGTAGCATGCTAAGCTAATATACTTAGCATCTACGAAAGAACAGCACATATCTTTTTTCACAAAGAATCTGTAACAACTAACAACGATGTCTCTTACAAACAACTACACAATGTATGACTATCAATATGTATTTAGTCAGACTGTGATAAGATATAGCCTAATGATAATGACAGCAACACTTGAGGGATGGCGTGGTAGTGTCTGCAGCCTAGACGGTAAAATATAATGGACAAAGCGTCGTGTCTGCAGCCAGCCAGCTGTCAATCATAGGTGTAAACACGCCCTTTTTAGATTTGTTAATATAACATTAAAAAAAATAATTTCAGCGAGAAAAGAAAAATTGTGTGTATTGAAGCATCTTGAAAACCATTTTTTCGAATAAAAAGTTGTTGATACAAAAATAGTTTTAGGTGAGAAAAGTGACACGGAAAGTTGGCTACTTGGCCATTGAAATACATGGGGATGGGCGGAGTTACACATTGTACTGCAGGCAGCCACCAGGGGGCTCTGGACTAACGCTCGCATCACTCTTAACAGACGGCACACTGTCCAGTTCTATATATACAGTCTATGTTTTAGCTAGATGGATGACCGCAGGCTAAGTAAAATAGCGATGTTTCAAAACTAAAGTTCATCAGAATCTTGGGATACCCGGGTTTCCCGTTTACCAACAAAACTAGATGCGCGCGCAGCCGTGAGGCAGAAGACGCTTAGTGGCCGTCCACAACGTTATAAACTTAACCTAAATAGTTGGCTGTTGTAAGCTACAATCGGATTTTTTTGTATACCCCTGTTGTCTCAATGATAATAACATCTCATTTCAGACTATATTTCAAAGTTTGACGTTCATTTGGATTATTAATATAACATCGTATTTTTGTCATTTTTGGCGAAGACATGCATATTTAACATTCTCTAACCATCGTGATTTCGAATTGGTGCAGTTTTCAGCACAAAAACTCATTTTATTCTTTTGCTCTTTTGCATTGCTCTATGCTGTTCTATGGTGCTTTCTGCCTCTTGGTTGCGCACGCATGTTTTCGTGACGTTCCAAAGAAATCCATGTATACGCCTGCTTGACAACAGGAGAGATAGAACTAACGACTGGCCTTTGGCGTAGCAACCATCCATTTAGAACTAGTAACAGCAGTTTGTCCTGCAAGTTGAGAAATTAGTTAATATAGGCCTACGTGTCGGAAGAAATTAGTTCTACAAACAAGACCGTTTTAGCGATTAAATTGTAACAGGAAATAAACACAACGCAAGTGGCAACAGTGGAATAAGCGGGATAATGGACTCCAAGGTCTGTTCACAGAAATTAGGCTAATGCACTCCGCTTTGTGTTGGGGCCATTTTATAACCTCGACCGTGCATTAATGTCCATTAGCCTATTCCTTACTTATCGTAACACCCCCAATTATCACCACTTTTGTTTGGAAATTCTAAAACAACAATGTTTTTTAACACTTCAAAATAACATTTGCTAAATGAACCTTACATTTTTAAGTAGCCATAGGTGTGTAGATTTGAACAAAATCTGGTTTGGTGCATTGCACGGGAGCATTTAGCCTACTGCCTGAAATATCCCATTTTGTTTACCACGCTCGGAGTTATAGTAATAGCCTGATGGGTCGCCTATTTATGCTGTTTCAATGGCCCATGAACGGTTAAACCGAGAATTCTTGTCATGAAATTAAAATTCCACTGGAGCTCCAAGTGGATGTGTACACGCAGCCTTACAACACTGTTTAGATACACCTATGGTGTGGGTCCTTGTGTTTCGTTAGGAATCCGCCGTCTTGGTTTGTATAGAAATGGATATTAGCCTAAATGACACATACACGCAAGACAGCGGAAACATGGGACCGACGGTAATAGGGGAGTTCCGATAAATCACAAATCAGTTTTACTGTTACAAATCCTGATACACACACACACACAATACAGAGGGCCTATGAGACGCTTCTCATCTCTAAGGTGGTGCAAAAGTCACCTGCAGAAAAGATTTGTAACTGTTGGACAGCTTTTTGTGTGTAGAATATTGATTTGTAATTGAATTTATTTGTAATGGTAAAATATTTGTAACTGTAGGATTATATGTAGCTGTAAAACCGATCCGTACCCGTAGAATAGATTTGTAAGTGTAGGGCATAGGCTATTTGTCATATTGCCAATTACTTGTACAGATCATTTTTACAGTTACAAAAAATTGTCTAGCTGTTTCATCATTTGTGTGAATGTAGACTGTTCAGAATTCTAAAATCTCTATGATGAAGCCATACTGGAAATATATTCCATTCCATTATACATTCTGCCCTGAGCTGTGAGTCTCTTTGTCTTGCACTCTTTCAAAGACATACCTCAGAGAAGCACAGGATCTGAATAGAAATCTTCCACATCAGTACCAAAAACCCTGAGCCATCCCAGGTAGTTATTATTCTTTCATCAAAACGTCTCACTTCCGGATTGATTTCAGATTGACTTAATGGGTATGCTTGTACACGCGGTCAAGAAAACTGTGCTTGAGACCAGTTGGCACCATGCATTTCATTTGACTGGTGGAAATTGGTGAGAAGCAGGCAGCATACAAAACAACTCAGTGCTACACACTGATCTGGCCCTGCTGCCTGAAGTGGCCCTGGCCTCATTTCCATATGAATGGATATATGCATGAATGCATGCATGTGTTGTAAGCTGCGGGCAGTTCAGAAGCAGAGGCAAAACGATGAGCACTGAGGGACATCATCTGCCCCCCTGCACCCCGTTCCCACACTGCAGGCCATCACCCACCTGTCAGCCATTCACACAAGGTAGAACGAGGAATGACAGACCTCGGAAAAACACCTTCTGCTGCCCCCTCATTCAGGGGTTAATGCAGAGCTTCACCCCAAAAATGCCACTGAAGCTGCCCCTCAGAGAGGTCTGTGGGAGCATTCAGGATAAAATACAGCCACAGAATTAGAAACAGTGTTGCTCATGCATCTCTTATGTCCGCACTAGTCATGTCAGCCACGTAGATAAACTCAGAGAGCCCTCAGACGTGGACACAATGATGATGATCATTAGCCAGATCTGAGGTGCGTTCATAGGAAGCAAAGGGAAATGATGTCACGCTTTGAGTTCATTGCGAACGTTTGCAAACACACACCCACAATCTGGAGAGTTTGTTGATCTTGACAACCAAACATGGATGCTGGACTAAAGCCACCGTCTAAATCAAACATTTTGAACTTTTTTCCCAGTAAAATGTTGAAAGAAAATAAGTACACCTAGAATGTTTGCCCAACTTTAAGGGAACTCGTAAGGGAGCACGAGATCAGAACCTGGGAAAGCGGTGAAACCCATTCGTAATCATTACAAAGCGGTGAAACCCAGACATAATTATAACAAAGCGCCTGCCTGTCATTGTCTCCTTTCCCTGTCCCATGTCTATTTCCTCTGTCCCATGTCCATTTAAGACACATTAAAAGCCTGATGATTAGCACCAAAGGGAAATAGACTCATCACAGCTGGATAATATTCATGACAGGAAAGATGAGATGACTTACTGTAAATGTCAAAATAAAATCATTACATGACATAAAAAATAACCAATGACAAACAATGATGAAGTTTGAATGTGCTCGGGGTTGGCCGAGCCTGGGAGATAGAAAGGAAGATGACAGTACTGGAGATGAGCAGGTTTGGAGAATGTCTGCCTCTGTTCCCAGACAGCCTGTTTATGAAAGATAAGGAAGGTAAGAGACCACAAATCCAAATATCTATGCTTTTTTATTTTAGAAAAAGAATCTCTGTGATGCCATTCAACGTGCTGAGAGCTTAGTGAAGGGTCATGGGTCATTCTAATTTTAACTCCATATCAGGTGGAAACAAATGGTAATGCCTCGACTAGATAGGCGAGCAGCCAAGCGAGATTGTACGATGGCCGGCCTCTCTAACCTTTGTTGCCCCATTATCTGAAAATTATGAGCTGCCTTTTCAAGCAGACCTCTTGTGCCCCTGGGAACAAGTTATCCTCTTTTCCATCACAACGTTCCATGCTCACAGAGGGGAATTGGATCAGTTTCAGCGCTGCCCTATGCAGACACCGGCTCGTCTTGCCAGGTGGGCACTAATTAGTTTGCCCTGGTTCTGTCAGCGCAGAATCACACGCTCACTCTTGCTTAAATTTGGTCTTAATATTCCTCCGCCCAAATCCAGTGAGGATGGTGTTCTGGATGGCTGTTATCCAAAAGCCTAGTGCACTTTTTTAGCAATACTGCAACATTTACATATTTATTTGTGTTACACACAATCAAATGAACATTTTGATGTAGTCACTCAGTCAGGCTCAGAGTGCATAGTGATATGGTGGTAATGTGTGCCTGACTAACTTGAGATAAGCACAGCGGTTCTCACTTGTCTTTGAAATGCAGATGGGAGCAACTTCCATGCAACAGTTAAATACTGGTAAGGTTGTGCAGAACATCGTTCACCCACACTGGATGGAGTGGAATGTGATCCGATGTTGTCACAGTGATGTAGAATGCGATCTGATGGTGTCAAATTGATGCTGAGAGGATGTTAAAATGATTTTGTGGTAATGTTGTGATAGTGTCTAGTGTTGAGTATTTGGGTGATGTGAATGTGATTCTGTTGTGTTGCCGTTGTAATTGTAAGTGTGGTTTGGGGCTGAGGTGATGTAGAGTCAGTGTTGTGATAGTGTTGAATGTTTGGGTGATGTGGACACGTGATACTGTTGTGTTGCCGTGGTGATGGTAAGTGTGGTTTGATGTTGAGGTGATGTCGAGTGTGGCCTGAGCCTGGAAACCTCTTCTGACCTCCTTTCCAGTTGGCATAGCAGACAGCCTCCCAGATAAGACCAGAGCCATTTCTCCATGCACGCTCCATGACCCACACAGTCTGCCCTGTAGCTATGCAGTTATTACACACTATGCAGTTATACACACACACACACACACACACACACACACACACATGCAGGTGGGGAGAGATACCAGGCCTCTATTTCACATATCTCTCTGACCATGTGCAGACACAAATTTAGTTTAAGTCAAAATTAGACTGTGATCAACTGTCAACTGAAACCAAAACTTCAATATAAATCAGTATTCCATGTATAAAATTCACTAATGATTATGTTGGATTGCACTGGATTTCACTTTACATCCAAAAATTAAATAAGGGTGAAGTCATTGATGCCTTTCTCTTAGTAGAATGTCATAGGCCCTGCTGTTACCTTGGTGAACCTCAGAAGCTATTTTAAGTGTTCTACTGTGTGCCGCCTTGCAAAGAGCAACTGGGGAATCTCACACTTCGTTTGTTCCTGAAAAGTGACAAAAGAAGAAGACAAATCCATCCCTGCTGCGAAAAACGACCGTTGACCGATGAGAATAGGTCAAACAAAATGATCGACCGATGAGAATAGGTGAAATCAGAATAGGTCAAATGAATATTTGCAGATGAAGTTATTTCCCAATCCAGCCCCCCTGGCAGTCAGTCACCTCTCTTTCTCTTCAGCCTTTATTTAATATCCTTCTGTCGCCAGCCTTCTCTCCATTAATCACATTCTCTAGCCCTTTCTTTCATGTTCCACCACCATCTCCTTCACACACACTCTTCCAGCTTCAAAGTCAGAATATGTGAATAAGGTGTGTGAGTTCATAACATTTCCCTGCTCCCTGTGCCGTAATGAAGGCCTCTTTTTGAACCGTCCCTATCAGGGTGCGGGAGTCTTTGTACTTTATATTCAAAAGGCAGTGGCAGCCGGGGTATTGTGTTCACCAGCTGATCCGTGGCCAGACCGTATCAGTGATGCTGCCTCACCACACCTCAGTTACTCAGGCAGCCCATCCACCAGGGACAGGGTGCTAGGATTGGATCGGTGTGATGTGCCACCAGGGACAGTGTGCTAGGATTGGATCAGTGTGATGTGCCACCAGGGACAGGGTGCTAGGATTGGATCGGTGTGATGTGCAAAAGCGAAAACATACTCAAAAGAGTGTAACACTTGGATAGTCCATCATAACCATGAATTGTAAATAACAGTAAATAATAACAGTGAATTAGTTTGTTGATAATCTAAGCATGTGTAGATATGTAGTGTAAGGGCGGACTATTAACGTGTGACCCAAAAAAGAACTGACAAGAATGAAAGCAATTTGAACTTCTAGAAGACCTCAAACACATTTGAGCACATTAGAGCACATTTGGGCATATTTGAGCACACTTGAGCATGTCATGTCTGTGTGTCTGTGTGCTGGAGTTTCCTTCCGTCTGACTCCAGTTTATTATCTTTTTTTGTCATTTTGTGCTCAGTTTGGCGTCACCTAAAAAATATGGTGAAACAAAGGAGTGTATGGTACCCAGATCTCCAAATGAGAGGAGGATGTGGAGCAGCATCTTTCACTAAAAGAGCACTGTGAAGACTAGAACTAATCACCGAACCTAGAGAAACATCATGCAAATGACATCAGCATGTGATATGAGGTGAAAATTAGGCTGTCTTGTTGTTTTGATAAAACTGATTTTCCACTGTGGTATAGCAGTCTGTATCTCTACTTCTGGTTAATGAAGCAGCAAATCCACAGAAACAAATTCTGTGATCAAATATGCAAATAAAAGCCTACTTGGATAAAAGCCACTACAGATTGTAAAAGATCCCAGCGCCATCTCGGTTTCTATGGAGCTTCATGAACAGGTGCAGGATTGAATGTATTACCTAAAAGTTCATTCCTGCTGTTTGAATGGACTGTGCATTCATGACGACCCACTACGCCTGACCCACTCATTCTTCACTGGGCCCTAATGATGCCGTTCCTCTGTGGCTCTCTGTGGCTGATGCCTGACCCACAAATACGACCACTATTGAGTTCATTCCCTTACATCCTGAATCCAACATATTCTCAGCATCGCAGCCCCGTCAGAGCTGGCTCATAGGAAATGACCTGACCAAGCGGCCTGGCCATAATATTCATCGTCATTTGTTTAAATTCACTTCAGTTGTCTATGCGTTGGTTTTCACCAAGCTGTCCCAAACAGGAAATGGTCACGGTTATCAAGAATTCTTCTTGTGCCCTGCCATACTCTCTTGTAGTGCGTAGGCAAATTCAGATGTTGACTGAATAGACTGAGATCACTGTGACAATGCACTGTATGGATGAGGTTTTTAAATTAAATAAATAAAAATGTGTTAATTAATTTCCAGCTCTTAACCAGCCATGCCACTCATGACATGCCTACATTTATCCGTGGGCTGGTATCAAGGGACTTATTTTAGTCTGTGTATTTTAACATTGCTTTAGTAAAAAGCTGACCTGAATGGCAATCATCGGCAGTGGGTGTGTGTGCGTGCGTGCGCGTGTGTGCGAAGAGGCAAGGGCCTTCTACATCAGTGTCGGCATTCTTCCACTAATCCTCTTTGAGGGATTTATCACCATTATCCCATTTCAAATCAGTGACAATCCGTGGAGATGAAAACTGATCTATTTCACATACGCAGGAGAGAACGCCAACCTCACAGCCCTCAGATCCCCCCTCTGCTGCGCTCAAAACATTCCTGCTAATTTGCCTCCTTTCTGCCACCTTCAGCTTTCCAAAGGAGCCAGTTTTCAATTAGAGTTGACTCCACTGGGTTTGCGCTGGCGAACAGAGCCTTTGGCAGCGGCAGTTGAGTCTGCATCATGTTGTAAGGCCATCAGGGATGTATGTGGGGCAGACAACTGGGTGCTCTGTCAATCATAACCCTTCACTTCCCCCTGTATGTGGTTTAACCAGAGACTTTCTAATGAGAGGACAGCACTAAAAAAAAATCCCCCCATAGAAATGCATGGGGTTAGTTTGTAACGCCAATATGGCAATTGTTTACACTTATCCCGCCCCTTCCGCAACAAAAAAGTTGACCTGTGAATACATGGAGCCAATCATGTGTTGTGAATACATTGTGCCAATCATATGGTGTGTTGTGAATACATCGTGCCAATCATGTTCTGCTGGAGCAAGGTTGGCATAGTGAAGCCTTGCACACGTGCATTTCTGCTTGAATACATGCCCGATAAGTGCCCCAAAAGAGTTACAATATATTGGCCGCCGAGTCGAGGAACTTGCCTAAAAGGACTTTGGTTTAACTGCTGATAGAGAATCAGAAGGAAAGCAAAGGATTGAATCTTCAGTAGCCTTCAAGCAGCATGAATGTAGTGCAGGGAGAGATGCCATGGTAATTCAGACACTCTTTTGGGCTCCTCTCAGAGGAAGACATTTGGACACATTCACACCATGCCTCTAATCAGTTAAGGCACTGCAGGAACACTTCAAGCACAACCTTAGCAAGTGAGGACATGCTAGTAGTTGCTTTGTTAAGGGATTCTTTATCCCATTTCATGCACATTTAGCCACTGAGCAGTTCTGTCAGTCTACCCAAAACAGCAACCAGCCATTTCAAGTAAATTGACCACACACACTCAATGAAAAGAAAATTGAAGTCTCAGTGCTGCAGCAAATACACAATTAAAAAAAAGTGATAATTATAACACTAGCATATTTTTAACTACCGGAAACACTTTCCCACCAGTTTTGTGATTTGAAATCATAAATGTTACGGCAAACACATTTTGTGACTTTTCTTTCACATATACAGTAAGACGAGAACAGAACACAAAATTGACTTGGTCCATTTGATTATAAATATGTTTTATTTCATTGTAAACACCAACTCTTTCACTTTAACTTATTTTTCCCCCAAACATCACTTTAAATTGACCACGCACACACACACACTGTTTGGACAGCCAGGGCTTCCAGTAGTCTGCTCTCGTCACGTGAGTGGTCAGCAGCAGCAACTGAAGAGGTAATCTCACCACAGAGGGTCCAGAGGTGACTGTGAGAAGACACCAGAGCTACAGCGACCTCTGCTGGTCATCTGGAGAACAGCTATTACATCTTGGAGAGGGCAGTCAGCACAGTTCCAGTCAAGACCACCGCAGCAGCCAAAATAAACACAAGGCAGTTGGCCAGACCCTGTGGGCAACACACTCACAGTCAGGCCACACTGCATGGGCACGGTCCTCATTAAAGAAACCATAATGGCGTGAATAAGCACTGGGAGCACAGCTAAGTGTATTTGGAGTGTGCACTTAAAACACACAGATCAGTGAGTCATTCAGCACTGTACAGAACACCACAATCTTCCACAACAATGGCATAATTATGTAGAGAATCATGGAGGAGGATGGTGAACATAATTAAACACCTCCCCCTCTTGAGATCGCATCAGGCTCTGGGACCATGTCTGGTTTGGCCTGGCGTATCGCATGCGTAATCAAACTAAACACTTAGTAAAATTGCAAGGAGCATCACACCAGTCCCAACACAATCAAGCCCCCATTGGCTCCCAAAACAGCCAATCAGCCAGGAGCAAATGGAGCAGAGAGGAGGGTACGCAACCCACAGACAAACAGGAAGAAAAAAAAAAAAAAAAATCACCCAAAACACCACCACAGAGAGAACTGGGGGGTATTCCAAGTATGTGGTTTAGTGACAAACCTGGATTAGTTAACTCAGAGTAGGTGGTAAACCTCCTAATAGAAGAGCTGTATGGCTTCATTCTCCTAACAAATCAATACCATAGGGCTCTTGTTTACCACTTACTCCGAGTTAACTCTGATAGGGTTTACCACTTACTCAAGAGTTAACTTACCCAGGTAATTAAGCAAATCTATATCTTAAATCATGCCTAATTAAATAAGCAAATCTATATCTTAATCATGCCTAACTGACTACAATCCATCTTCATTGGTGGGCCTTTACTGGACAGGATGGAGGTTACTGGGAACAGCTGACTAACTCTCCTCTCCATGTGGGAAGGAATGTGAAGTGTGTGAGTGTGAGCATTCTGTGCATCAGTATGTGTGTGCAGATTCAGAATGCCAATACAACTCACCCGAACTTCTTTAAAGACCACACTTCCCCACATTGCTGCTACAAGGCTGTAACCCTGGAGGACAAAGAGATGTGCTTACACAAACAGCAGTTGCAATGACATCAACAAACTGATGATAGATAGATAGATAGATAGATAGATAGATAGATAGGAGAACAGTAACCTGTGACTATTACACACACCAGAGCACTAATGATTGGGATCTGTAGGGGAAGTAGTATATTGCTTGATCTGACCGTTTCCCCATTTAGAGCCAAAACTGCACGGTCTTTTAGAATGCAGGTTTTTAGAATGCAGACATGTGAGAGTAATCGAGAAATACGACAAGAATTTACCTGAACTTGAGTGTAATGTATAATAATCAACCGCCTCCTACAAACTTTGTAGACAATAATCACATTAGTCATACTGACAAAATGTGGAACAAGGTTCAAGCACATTTGTATGCCAGAGACATAAATTCTTGGCATAATTGCTAGTTTGCCATCGAGCCTACAATTTCAAATCCGTGATCTGGGACTGATTAAGAACAACCCCAATAGCTTTTTTGATTAATGGCTGAACAAGTACTTCATAGACGGCACATTAATCAAGTCAAGGGTAAGACAAATAAAAGTGCACTTACACGTACAACACAATCAAGACAGATGGGCTTGTCCCGCCCAGTGTTGACAAATCCATAGTGAACAGGTTTATTCACAAGATCCAAACACTACACACAATTTCACATTAGCCAGCAACCTTTTTTCCCCGTGTGTATGGAAATCATGGCTGAGGACTTGATAAAGACAGAAGTTGACATTTCCTTTGACTGAATGCAACTATTTGGACTACTGGGACCATCTCATTCTACAGAGGAATTTTGACACGGAACTTACGTACTTACTTCTCCATGTTTTCTACACATTTTCTAAGACTCCCACTGGATCACCTCATATATTAGATTACCAATACCTTTATCTTACAAAAGATATTAAAGCCAGGCAGCTAAACTACTGGCTTTACCAATATTTCAATTATCAAGTTCCAGTTCAGGAAGACTCGGTAATGTTCCCAGAGGTGTGAATGTTTCTACGCCAACGATGGGTCACTTTTGAAGATTCGCCAAACTGCTGATCTGCTGACTTCCCGGAGAACAACCGACCCGTGCTTCCGGAGCTCCGGCCTGCCTGAAACACGCTCAAGAGCACCTGACTTGCGATGGACTGTTCAAGAGCACAATGTTGCTCAATATGTTAAATACCAGGAGAGTCACCAATATGCAAGGCCAATGTTTTTTTTGTTCTTGTTTATGGTTTATTTTATTTTATTGTTTGTGAAATGTTTTATGTCTTGGCATCACGCACGGGTACGCTGGTGACAACACCACTCTGTCTGGCATCTTTTGTCTTGTGTCAATGTCTTGTGTGTGAGCGCTTTGGGTTGCACTCTGTGCATAGATAAATGCACTATATAAATAAAAGTGACTAGACTTCACTTAATGTGAACATAACACTAAAATGAGAAATACAGGTTAATAATAATAATAATAATAATAATAATAATAATAATAATAATAATAAAGAACACAGCCTTGCAATGAGTACTCACGGCAGTCACAATAGGAAAGGTGATGATTGTGTTCAGGTAGGTGTTGGCCATAAACCAGGAGTATGTGGCTAATCCCCACATGATCCCGCTCAGGAACGCTGCAAAGACACGCACATTAGAAAAACGCCCTGTGCAATGTGGGGGGGGAGGGGGGTGCATTTTGTACCATCCTAAGGACCCTCCTTTGTTAGAAGGCAGGGAGTGGCCCTGTGTAGGATCTTAATGTGTGCATCCCAAGGACCCTCCTCAGTTAGAAGGCAGGGAGTGTGAGTGTGTGTGTGTGTGTGTGTGTGTGTGTGTGTGTGTGTGTGTGTGTGTGTGTGTGTGTGTGGAGTGGATACCTGGTGGGTTTAAAAGGTGTATGTGTGCGTGGAGGAGATGCACCTTTAAACCCACCAGGTATGTGTGTGGAGGGAATACCTGGTGGGTCTAAGTGTGTGTGGAGGGGGTACCTGGTGGGTTTAGAGATGTGTGTGTGTGTAGAGTGGTTACCTGGTGGGTTTAGAGGCATGTGGGTGTGTGGAGGGGGTACCTGGTGGGTTCAAAGGTGTGTGTAGGTTGAGGGGGCACCTGGTGGGTTTAGAGGTGTGTGGGTGTGGAGGGGCACCTGGGAGGACGGCTCGGGGGTATAGGCAAGGTTTGTTCTTCATGGCCACACAGTAGATCAGGAAGTATAAAGTACTTGTCAGGAAGATCCCGTTATACTGGGCAAAGCAGTAGTCGAGATCTGCACTTGCAAACACACACACAAAAATCAGTTCCACTTCATGCTAATGCCATTAGCTTACTGTACACCTAAATCTGGTGTCCAATTGTACAAAGCAGTGGTTTGCTAACTGTGTTAAAGCAGTGACGACCCACCGTTCTGGCTGGCCCCTGCGAACATGCTGCCGTTGACCAAGGCCTGGTGCTTGATGTAGAGGAGAGGCACAAATGTGAAGCCGTAAAAGATCCCAGCTATGACAGCCAGCGAGCAACCTCTGAAATCACACACATGCACAATCAATAGATTAGGAATAAAGCCATGTCTCAAGCACACATGCACAATCAATAGATTAGGAACTAGATGTACTGCATAGCGGTACAAAATATGACCGCCGCTCAGTCCTGTACATCCGTTCCGCGAAAATAAATCACACTTCAATTTGTCTCCATATTTTACTCCATCCCCCACTCTTGAAACTTTTGTGTATGCTTGTTTGGCATGCCTGAGTGTGTGTGTGCGGCTGCACAGAAAGTACCCTACTGGTGCTGAAAAGGTGAATAGATTGTAGAATAGCCAAAGAAGATGTAGAATTGTTATAAAACCTTTAAAATCTCTAAACAATCACAAGTAGGGCAGTTCATCACAGTTCATCCATTGCAACTGGATTGATGAAAGGTCACTTACACCTGTAGGCTACATTGTATTTGGGAAAAGCAAAAGGTATCAGCATAATGTTATTTATTTATTTATTTTTTTATGTATTTATAAACAAAAAACATCTGTCAGTTCCATGCCGTTTTCAACAGCTATCAAAAACAAAGGTCATTTTGGATGGATGGATTTTTGTGAATGTTTCTTCTTCTACATAAGATTTTAGTCATCTTTAGTTCATGTAATACTTTATTGTCAATGCACAAATTAAGTAACAGTAGTCTGAAACGTTATTGTTAATGCACAAATTAAGTAACAGTAGCCTAGTCTGAAATGAAATGCTGTTTTACATCTAACCAGTGGTGCAAATAACTGACATGTCCAAATGGGCCTTGATGAAATCGCCGCTAGACTGTTCATACACATTTTAACGGGCCAAAGTTGAAGAGCTTTTGTCCGTTATTGTTAGTGCAAATATAGGCTGATTCATGTTCCCTTGCATTGTTTAACTGAGGTCCATGGCTAGTCTGGCTTTCATCAGACCAAGCTCAATCTTTTAAGAAATCAAAAATAAATAGCGGGCAGATCAGGCTGGGTTCACCCAGCCTAGTCCATAGGCACCCGATATTGTTTAATTTTCCGATTGAGATATACACGCTCTGGCTATTCTTAATGCAAAATGCATCAGGGAGTTATGACAAAACGGTAACTAACAAACTAGATCCTAATAGAAAGTTGTTAGCTTCCCTAAGCTACAGGTAGGATTATAAGGTAGGCCTATTGACAACATAAATTGTCAATAGGCTATGCTAGCGACACAAATAAAATCTCCTTTGAAACCAATGGCTTTACGCCTTACAGTATCAAAGCGGACTTAAACTGTCATATCGCGGGCGAAAAGTTGTAATAACATTCACGCAGCTCCATGAGTCAAGGAAAGCGCGAATGAAGTAGCCACTTCTAAATGGGACCCACTACACAGTAGCTTAAGGTGTTTTGCTAAAGCAGCCATAATGAAATGAAGGTGTCATTGTTTGGATACTTCACGCACGTGCTTTTTAATTTCACAGACTACAACTACCAAGCTGTAATCAAAGCACATCGATTCCCCTCTCACACCCTGCTGCGCACTTAAAAACAAAATAAACAGGCGTCTCAGTCTCACGCATGTATAGGCAAAACTGTATCAGACCCGGTGTAACGTTGGTAAATCTTCCATTGCACAGAATGATTTTGTAGCACGTGCAATAAATGACAGTCGAAAGATACAAACAGTGCTGCTATACATTTGCTTGGTATAACCGCATTTATAGTTTTCTACAAATGCAATAAATCAAATGCCTCCATCACTCAACCAACGCTAACGGTAACATTACCTAGGTCCTTATTGATATTACAAGATTAACATTGCCTGCAGTAAAACCAAGCATGTCCGATAAACATCCTCAGATTTATTTCGCTTCAAGAAGAAATGGGAATTACACTTCATGTGAACATCGTCCTATCCTTATTAGATGTTAAGCTGCGGTAAATTACAGTCCTTGTATGGAAGGTCCATTGTTTTTCCAACCCACTTTTAACTTCCAACAAAATTACGCCTCACTGCAACGATGCCATCTAGTGGACAAACGACTACTTCTTCGCCAATACTGAAAATGCAGCCATGATGATGATGAATATTTATTTTGGCTTTCTTTTTAATCCTACTGATTTTCATTTTTTACCGGGGCAAATCACAAATGAGTGATTATGAGCCAGGTTGATGTGGGCCCTTGAGACCAACATACCATAAAAGATTCACAGAGAACTGTGTTCGCCCTACCCTCCTTTCGGGGTCCAGTCCAGCTGGGGGCTGCAGATGAAAACTAAAAATGACGGTTCCATGCTATCCATGTGGGGTACATGCTCACCAAGTTTTGTGTACCCCGGTCTTTCAGTGTCCCGGAATCCTTGTTGGTGTAATACGCCACTAAATGTACACATAAATTATTTTATTGTAAGGCCCCCATGAACGAAAGTACACAAAACTTGGCATGCATTCAGAGGGTGTCATAATGATCCTACACTTTTAATTTCGTGCAGTTTTGACCTTGTCAGCCAGAGATATTGAGATGAAAACACCTAATTTTTGCTTTTAATTTTTAACTAGGTGGCGCTATACATGAAATAAGTGGTAATGGGATGGGTTGACATGCCCCCTTAAGACCAACATAAAAAAAAAGGTGGACCTCCTAGGCCCCACGGTTCTCGAGATATTCACAGAAAACTGTCTCCGGCCACCTACAGGCCAGTTGGTGTATAGTAACATAAATTAATTTATTGTGTGGCCCCCCATGAACGGAATTCCACAAACCTTGGCGTGCATACAGAGGGTGTCATAATGATCCTACACTTCCAATTTCGTGCAGTTTAGACTATGTTAGGTCACAGATACCTTCAATTACACCCACCTCATTTTTACTTTTTTGTGTTTAACTAGGTGGCGCTATACATGAAATGAGTGGTTATGGAATGGGTTGACATGGCCCCTTGAGATCAACATACAAAAAAAAAAAAATGGTCCTCCTAAACCCTACGGTTTTCGAGATATTCACAGAAAACTGTGTCTGCCCTACCCTCCTTTCGGGGGGGTCCAATTCAGCGGGGGGGCTACAGATCAAAACGAAAAACGATGGTTCCATGCTATCCATGTGGGGTTACATGTCCACCAAGTTTTCGCGGTACCCCGGGTCTTTCAGTGTCCCGGGAATCATTGACGGAAATTTGGGCATGCAAAAAAAAAAAAAAAAAAAAAATCTGACTAAACCTATATGACCGCCGCTTCGCTGCGCGGCGGTCATAATAAAGCCATGTCTCATAAGCACACATGCAAAATCAATAGATTAGAAATAAAGCCATGTCTCATAAGCACACATGTGCACTTTGTGATTTAAGTAGCTTCTTACCAAATCCAATCCCAAGTGACATTTTAACCATTCACACTCTTTTAGCTCTTTGCCCCTGGTGACTTTCAAGTAGGGTCAATGTCTGACCCTTTTTATCTGACCATCTGTCCAGGTCTCCCATTGAACACAAACTGACTTGGGGAAGTCTAGATCATTGAAAGCTCCATACAGTGCTACTCACAGGAGGCGTTTGGACTTGGGGGAGATGGAGTCCAACCATGCCCCAGAGTCATCACAGTAGTCAGGGTTCAGTCTCTGTGGAGGGAAACACAGGCAAGCTGCTTACAATGACAATGTTAAAATATGCAAACCAATGCAATTAAACATTGCTGAACAGTAGTTCAGTACTGTAGAGTTGTGACATGTTGAAGCGTGTATATTTATACTACTCACAAAAAGTTAGGGAGTCAGTACAGAAAGTACTGAAACATTAAACTGTTGGGACATGTGCATTCAAAAGTTCAGAGAAGATCACATTAAGTTCACCTGTAAAGGTTATTGTGAATTTTAGGTTTATCCTGAACTTTCACCCAAAAGCCGAATATCCCTAACTGAGAGTGAGTGTGACAGCTGTGCGAGAGAGGTAGGGGGGGTGTGTGTGTGTGCGCGGGAGGGAGGTGTGCGTGCGGGAGGTGTGCGTGCGTGCAGGAATTAATCGATTCATAGTTGGGGCATCACAAAAAGGCTAACACACACAGCCAGCGACCATACACCATAGAGGAGACACACACACACACAGACTAATGTATGCCTCTCTATAGAATGATCATTGGGTTGAGTTTAAGCACTGGTAGCCCAAAAGGGTGCTCACATCACGAGCGATCGCACTCCGAGGCAATCACAACGTCTGAGGCACGAGGTCTGTCTGCGTGGGATGTTAATCAGAACGGGAACACTGATGGGGATTGTTTATGATCAGATTTATGAAAGGGTAGATTTCAATCTCAGTTTATGCAATAGCCCTGGCTAATGCCATTGGTGTGTAGCCATTGGTGTGTGTATATGTGTATGTGAGTCATTAGTCTGTAAAGCGCTATAAGTCCACAGTGGTGCAAAGACTAGTGGTAGTTTCAATGTCAGGAAGTACAGTCCATTTTAAAAATCAATGCCACTTCAGTTTTTAAAAGAAACGTGTTTAAATAGTAAGGATTTATCTTAACTAATAACCGCCATTATGTCCCATTTCTCTGGTCTTAATCGATTCATAGCTGGGGCATCACAAAATGGCTAACACACACAGCCAGTGACCATACACCATAGAGAAGACACACACACAATCTTGTGTGCGTGCTGGAATTAATCGATTCATAGCTGGGGCATCACAAAATGGCTAACACACACAGCCAGTGACCATACACCATAGAGAAGACACACACACAATCTTGTGTGCGTGCTGGAATTAATCGATTCATAGTTGGGGCATCACAAAATGGCTAACACACACAGTCAGTGACCATACACCATAGAGAAGACACACACACTCTTACTCCGTCTATGAGGGGTGATGCGCACACACACTTACCCGGTCTATGAGGAGGGGGGACGCCTCTGGTATTTGGGACATCCTGTGTCTGATCTGGGGCTCTATATTACTCTTCACGCAGAGGAACATGCACAAGCTGGAGGGGAAAACCAGCACGCTTGAACACCCCCAGCCTGAACAACCCCAGCACACTTTAACACCCCCAGCCAGAACAATCACCTCCAGAGGCCAGCCCTGGAGCTGTTAAGATTCAAGATTCAAGTGCAGTATATAAAATCCAAATTGTAGTTTACAATAGATAGTCTGTTGATGATCTGGGCAGACTATCCATGTGATCAAACATGGGACCGATAATTCTACTCTACCCTCTCGCACTTTGCCAGATTGCAGGACGACATTTCAAGATCTACGCCATTCTACTTCTTTACTATTACCCAATTCCTATTACTAATGTGAATAACCGTAGACACCCCACATACCCAGATGCCCACAACGCCTCACCTGAACAGACAGAGGGCTGCGCCACAGTAGTTCAGCACGGGCCTGGACACCTCCTGTGTGCCAATGCCAAACCAACCAAACCTTAGGACAAGCACAGGGAGATCGATTAGCACACACATGCATATCAAACAGCATTCAAACAAGATTCACACACTGGCTTTGTGGTGTGGACATTTGGATAGTATACACCAGCTATCTTTAACGCATGCTGGCTTTGTAGTGTGGACATTTGGATACACCAGCTATCTTTAACGCAAGCTGGCTTTGTGGTGTGGCTTTGTGGACATTTTCTGTATTGGAGGCGTTACCTTGAGCTGGCCCACCCCATCAGCAGTCCAGTGGACCCCCACAACAGGACACCCAGGCCCAGACCAACAGACTTTATGATGGAAATCGCAGTAATGTTACCTGAAAAGGACCGGACAGGACAGGAGGTGAGGTGGTGTAAGGAGGTTGGTCATAGAGGTGTTGAAATTAATCAAATAATCGATGCATCGTGATGCAGACATGGACAATGCTGCATTGACGCAGTGGCTGACCATAATCGATTATCTGTCTGTCAGATTATCTGCCGTGTTCAGACTTTGTTTATATCTTACTACTTGTATTTTTGGATGAAAACATACACAATATCGAATCGAAGACATGATGATCGTAATCTGAAAAACACCTTCTCCTCTACAGCAGTCATTTTACTATGAGTGTGCAATAATCCCCTTCTGTTGTATTGCAAAGACAAGAGACCATGTCCCCATATTCACAAATAAAGTCAACAGTTAAAGCAGACAAAGTAACACAGACCAACAATGGCAGGAATTGAACCTGGAACGACCGATTCTCAGGCGTTGCACATTAAGTAAGAGGGCACACAAGACCATTAAGGTCAAAGGTTAGAACACACACAATGAACTATCAAGACTTATCAAGGTTGCTGACACCGGGCAACTTGAAGGGTTAAGGGATGTAAACCTCTGGTTTCAATGGTCAGGAAACCCTGGCTTCTGTGTAATAGACATGGGCCTGTCCTGTCACGCAGAAATGCCCAAAAACCTCAGCTTTGCCGTTTCGCCCTTTGGAACAGTAGGTGGGTTTACATGGGGCCTCACCTGTAGCCCAGATGGCTCCACCCAACATGGCCAATGGATGCACAGCCGGTGAGTGGAGGATTTGGTTCCCCAGGAAACCCACCAGCCAGATTGCCAGACAGTTCACCCACTGGAAGAACATGCCTGCAGAAACAATACACTGTTAATGTTCAATCGGTCCACCTACTAGAAGAACATGTCATGTTAAGAACATGTTAGACGCACAGAATTAAAAAATAAACTGTTAAGTGTCAGGTGTGTGGCCAGCTGGTACATAGCTCTGTACAGCATGTACATTAGGTAACCCTCCCTTCCAGTGCCTTCACAAACATGCTAGAATAAGATGGCTCGTTCGCTAGCGGGGCCAAGGTTTGAGTCCGGGCGAGATAAGGGCTGACGAGGTCAATTCAACAGGTTAAACGTGCACATACACAACATCCCTGCCAAAAGTGACAGTGTAACCAAGAACTCTGTTTAGCGTCAACAGGCAATTACATGTTTGAATGCCAATGTGCAATACCCTACATGTGCAACAAAAACAGTCCATATTACTAGAGTTGGCCAACTGTAATCAGGAATAAATAAACCATGACTGACATGCTTAACACTGCAGCTGCCATTACCTTGGCTTATAGGTTGCATATGGCCCAACAAGTTTTGGCCTAAGGTCTTCACTCAAAAGTGATCAGTGTTACAATAGATCACTTCATCCAGTTATGTCAACACCATCAACCACACTTGAGTTGTGTTGGATTTAATGCGCCTTATTCACCCGGCAGCCAGAGCGAGGCTACAGGGTACACTTGCCCTGTACACCTAAGTCCAGCAGATGGTGGAGGTAATGCACTCCGTTTGCAAACTGCCACAAAAAAAACCACACACTCACTGAAGAACAGGCCAGCGAACCCTTCTTTTTCGGAGAGCTTTTTTTGGGGACAGTTTGCAAACGGAGTGCATGACCACCATCTGCTGCACTGAGGTGTAATGCAAGTGTACCCTTTAGCCTCGTTCTTGGTGCCGGGTGAATAAGGCGAATAGTCAGGAAGTTTAGATAACTGAACTCTGACCAATTAATTTCAACACGTGGAACTCTGCCATATCTGGATTAAGTAGCCTAAATTAAGTAAGTAAAATAAAGTTTATAAATTTAAGTCACTTAAATTTACAAATAAATCACTACAAAGCATTCGTCACTTGACCAATTTTTGGAAAGGCACTAGTAAGATCAGCATTGAAACATTAATTTATTGGTTTTATCTATAATTGTGTTAAAATTCAACATCTCACCATCGCCCGTCTCCACCTTTTTCAAGGGGATGTACTGACTTCCGTAAAGGACAGCCGCCACCACACATCCGATATAGCCCAAAACTTCGCCAGACAAAGGCCATGGCAGCTCGACATCAAAAGCAGATGCATCCAAATCTGTGCGGAGGTGACAGAAATGTGTGGGTCAGTTTCTAACATTACGTGTCATACGCGGCTCTGCCTGTTAAATAAGTATGAATAAATCAAGAAACTAACTATGACTATAATTGTAGTCGTCTGCCGTAACGCAAGTTCGTCTCATGTAACTTATAATGATTAGGCCTACCTGATTCTCCGTTTGCGGCGACCATGGTGCATAGGATGTTAAGGGAGAACAAAACGTGCATTCTCCATGATGTCATCCTCAACGGCGAGCCCTGTGTAGTCAAAGTGATGGTCAATAGGTTGGATGGTTGAATAGTTGAGATTGGCGTTACGGCCTTAGCCGCAGAGCCAACAAACTCGCCTTGCTGGTTTTGGTTCACCTGGAATTAATAACTTTTATTTCTCTGTTAATGACGAGAGTGACAATCTGCCGGCCAATTAGACGATTAATCATGTTCAGCTTGCTGTGCGCTTAACCTATAAAACGATGTCAGAAACTATGTCACCTGTCCAGGATTTTCCTGATTGTCCAGGATTTTCATGGTCTGCCCAGGAAAATAAAAATAAAAATCCTGGACACTGAATGTCCCTGATTTTTGTAAATGATGCGCAAAATGTGTATTTCAGTTTAATTGAATCGTGCCTACGTCCATAAACGTATGCACAGCCTTATTGGCTCTACAAAAATGACGTAGCATAACATGGGTGGTGGTGGTGGGGGCAGGCACCGTGGAGGTTCATTAGAAATGGTAAGGTGGAGACGGAGAGTGTGTGGGACAAGGAGAGACAGAGAAAGGAAAGTTTATTCCACATCAGCAAAAAAGCAGAACCTAATTATGTATTCCCCCTTTTTTCTCAATACTGCCCCCAGGTGTCCACAACTAAAAACTGTTGAAAATATAACAAAATAATAAAGGTTGCTATTAAATAAAGCTAAAGCAATTAACTAAACAAATAACTAGAAATTGTCATTCTTACTAATTTTAGCTATACAATTGTCGCTTAGAATGAAGGTTTTTATCTTGGGTTAGATGTGCGAAAGGCGCCGTTGCTTACAAACAAAAAGGTCGATTGGATGGTCAAAATGTCCAGGATTTTTGTCAGACACAGGTGGCAACCCTAATGTCAGATGATGTAGGTTATTCCCAGCAAAAGGTAGTCTGTGCTTCTCAGACAGCAAGGTTGTGGTTTCCTTAGAGAGCTTAACTAATTCCAGTTTCAATTCAACCGAAGCCTATGACTTCTTTAATCTAATTTCACTCTCAAGAAGTCACCTTTTCCCCCTTTTTATTTACCACAGCTGACTGCGGCCAATTTACACGAGATGAGTCATGCGGCGTTGCTTGCACATTCCTGAAATGCTCTAATATCTGCTCTAAGGCTCCTCACTTCATATTACATCCCGCCTTATGAAAAAAGCTATTCTGCAGAGACCGGTTCTCAAGAATCTCTGTCTTTATAGGCTATGGTAGAGCACCCCTAAACAAAATTCAGCCGCCACTATTTGCAAAAGCTGAATGCAATGCTTAGAATCATGATGCGACTACGATTAAGTTAAATACTTAAATCTGAGGTTTTGTTAAACGACTTTTGTCAAATAATTGATGAAGTAGGCCTAGCCTAGCCTATCTTATTTTTGTTTGAGTCTATTATTTGGAATGTTTGCATTAGGCTACAAATTGATGTTAGATGTATGTTTAATAACCTAACATTATTTTGATGAAGTTTTCTTTTTATATGTATTTTATACGATATTTTATATTATCAACATTTGTATACAGTGGAAAAGGGCACCTTACACACATGGGTGGATTATGAGCCACTGGGCCCCTGGGCACAGACATGAAAAGGGCCCCCCTGCCCACCTCAGAAAGTTAGTAAGTCAGCAATGGTAGGGTTCGGGGTCTTGCCCCCCAGAAGAACATTTAGAAAAATAACCCCTTAAATGATGACTTTTGCTGTGTTTTGTGGAAAGAAATGGACAGATTGAGACTTACAAATATGACATGATCATCAACAGGTCTAAGGCATCTTGCTGTGAAAAAAAGCTTTTTTTTTTCTTTCGACATTTTGGTCAACCACTAGCTCCCTAATCACCCTTTTTTCACGGACTCTGCTGCGTCATTGTTCGTATTTACCAGGGGATATTGTCTTACTGATTTATTCATTCATTGTTTTATTTCTACCCATAATTTATCATTTTGTTTTGTTTTTATAATTTATAATTGTTTAAGTGTTTTGAGACCATGGCAATCGTGACATCACACTATAAGTATCAATACATTGAAATTGAATTGAAATTTAGATTTAGTTTGGCTTTTTTTTTACAATACTTAAGAAAAATCCCCTCTTTAATGTCAAAGTGATAGCAAATTTCTACAGACTAAGGTTAATTAATCAAAATGTATAATGCAAAATAAGCAATTGCTTAAATATTCGCCCCCTTCAAGTCAGCATTAAGTAGATGCACCTTTGGACGCAATTACAGTTTTTTCTCATAGCTTAAAGGACAATTCCGGCGCAAAAATGAACCTAGGGGTTAATAACACATGTACCGAGTTCGACCGTTCGCTGGGATTTGTTTTCATGCTAGTCGAATGTGACCAGTTTTATTGCAAACCGCTAATTAGCGTTTAACGCTAGCTTTCGGGGCACACGTACAGTAGAAAGAAATCGCTATTTCTATACCACTAACAAGGCTCAAAATAGCACCACACTTACACAGTAGCATAATGAGGGTCTCTACGTGTAAACCGAAGCATTGAGAACTTTGTAAGTGTACGTGTTCCCCTAGGTTCATTTTGTGCCGCCACATTTAAGCACATTTTTTGTAACTATGGCTTTTTTTGCAAAACTCTACACACAAATAGGAAAACCTTTTACCCAATCAGCAAAACATTGTAGTTCTCTTGCAAAAGCTAACACACCTTGCTTAACTCTTCACACCTTCATAAAAATGGTGTTTTCGTATCAAACAGTAAACACAAGCCATCACAATAGTAAGCACACAATGTGCCAACTACACACTGATGGTATGAATAAAAAACACATCTGGCTTTTGCTTTCTCTGTGCACAATAGACTATGTCAGTTTGAGGTCATACTTTTGTCATAGTTCTGTAAACATACAGGGATCCAAACTTCAAGTATTGGTGTTTATTTACACACATCAAAACAAACACAAGTGTGTTTTTCCAAGTCAAAACACAAAATAGCAATTTCACTGAGACAAAACAAATCAGTCTACATCGGGTCGTCTCTCTCAAAATTTCCTCTACATCACATGCAATGTCCTAGTCCAAGGCTGTATCCAGGCCTGACATCCCCACATGTAGACTGATTTTTTTGCCTGTAAAAGGGCTATTTTTTTCTCTTCTTACCCTTCATCTTCCCTCTCCTCGTCCTCCTCTTGCTCCTCCTTGTTCTCTTCCACTAACTTCACCTCCTTGTCCTTGTCATCCTCTCCCTCTCACTTCTTCACCTCCGTATCCTCTTCCTTCTCTTCTTCCTCCTACTTCTTCACCTCCACGTCCTATTCTTCGGCCTCCTCTAATTCTTACTCTTCTCACTCTTCCTGCTCCCTCCATTGTACCCATTGTACATTACCTGTGGCTTATTTATAGTGCTTAGGCTGATTGAAAAGTGAACTACATGTAATTATCTAAAACAGTTTTCACATGAGAAAGTTGAGAGTTGGCAAAATAGTGAAAATAATAGCCATACAAGTGTATAGATTTGCTAGGATTGTGTTCATCATTTGGAAATTGAGTGTAAAGCATGAGTTGTGTTTACAGTTCCGCAAAATGAGTGCTGTGCAGTGAATTGTGCCTACAGTTGTGCAAAGTGTGTGTTACAAAATTGCAAACTGAGTACAAAGCAGTGTTTGTGCTTTTAGTTTTGCGAACTCAGAGAGTGGTTTTGCTATAAGTATTAATAGTTTTGGAAATTGTGCTATAAGAATCAGTTGTGTTTAAGCATTCAGAAAAAACTGTAAAGCATGGAGCCTGCGTGGATTGGTCTGAATTAGGCTTGCACATCTGGATATTGCAATTGAACTTCATTTTTCTTTATAAAATGGCTCAAGCTCTGTCAGGTTGGAAGGGTGTGAACAGTCCTTTTCAAGTCCAGCCACAGATATTCTATTTACCTTTTCCACGTGCAAACACAGGGGGGCGCCATCTTGCCCATTTTGTGCCTGAACTTCCCATTGAGCAGTACATCCATTGTGATATATTGAGATACCAGAGTTCTATTGAGATGACTGGCATCATATGTTATGGGTCATCCTCAAGTTAGAAACGTTTATTTAGGATTTTGGTGACTTCAAACATTTCTGTAATACATCTTTCCTATCTGAACTTAGGAGAACACTGACTTAGGAGCGGCTGTTCTGTAATGAATTTCTTAACATAGTTACCATGGTTACCAAACAGATAAGATAGGATTTGTGAGTTAGGAAGTTTCTGTAATACGCCTAGCAGTACCTGTTTTGGTTTTAGCATTTTAGACAGTATAATATATATAATGCATTGGGATTAGGATAAAAATAAAGAAAGCACTTTATAACAACATTATGACAACTATGTGGACATACTGTGCTGAGAATGGACAGTCCGTCTCTAAAATATATTAAACTCCAATCCCCCCCTCAGTTCAGCATAACTCTGTAACTGGATTCTGGCAAAGTATAATCTTTCCATCTGACCTCCTGATGACATTTTTCGTTTCCTCCCAGGTTAGTCTCTCCATCCTCTTCTGCCGTGTTATAGATAGACTTTATTGATCCTCAAGGGGAAATTCAAGGGTCTCAGTAGCATACAGACATAACACACAGCGTGCACTTACAGCAGAAATGGTAAACATAAGTATAAGTATAAACATATAACTAAACTCCACTGTACAATAAAGACAGTAGAAGATAAGAAAGATAAGAAAACTAACAAAACTAAATACTAAATACACTATATAAATTAAATTAAGAAAGTCCAATGTGCTTGAGGGTGATCAAGCATAAGACGCTTGTAGTGACAGGGCCGGGACTGGTGAGGTGCTAAAGAGAGTGAGTGTCATGGTGAAGGTGCAAACAGTAGTCCAACCATAGTCCTTAGTTATGTGTGCCTGGCAAGGTGCTCAAGAGAGTGAGTCTCATGGTGAAGGTGCAAAAAGTAGTCCAACATTAGTCCAACAGTGCAAGAGTAAGGTCTAGAGACCAGCATAAATAATATAGACAAATAGGAGAGTAAAGTATAATGTAGACAAGGTAAAATAAAAAACTATTTCAGGGCAAGAACAGGTTGAGGTAATAGGGTTATAGCTATTCATTCATTCAGTATTGTATCAGAAGCCTGACCGCAGCCATTGATCATGTGTGCTAATATAGCATGAAAAACAGTGTAGCAGTAAAACAGTAGTGAAAACATTAGGCTGTGTACATTAGTAAAACAGTAGTAAGCAGTAGAGGGCAGTCAGTACTCAAAAAACATGGACATGGAGAGGGTGGAGAGGCAGACAGACTAAGCAGAGAAGTCTATCTCTCCTCTTCCCTTTAGTGAGGCATTGAACAGTTCAATGGCCCTAGGAACAAATTACTTTCTCAGCCTTTCAGTTGTGCATGGCAGTGAGCGAAGTCTCCAGTTGATCAAGCTCTTTTGGTTTTTGATAGTGCTGTAGAGCAGATGACATTCATTGTCCAAGATGTTGATCAGTTTGTTTAGGGTCCTTTTGTCAGATATTGAAGTGATGCACTCCAGTTCAGCTCCCACTACAGAGCCAGCCTTCCTTACCAGCCTGTCAAGTCGCCCAGCATCCTTCTTCTTTGTGCTTCCTCCCCAGTATACCACTGCATAGAAGAGGGTGCTGGCCACAACAGACTGATAGAACATCCTGAGGAGCTTGCTGCACACATTGAAGGACCGCAGCCTCCTCAGGAAGTACAGCCTGCTCTGTCCTTTCTTGTAGAGTGCATCAGTGTTGGCTGACCAGTCCAGTTTATTGTCCAGGTGGAGACCCAGATACTTGTAGGTGCTTACCACCTCCACATTGACCCCATCAATGGAGACTGGTAGCAGAGTGGGCTTAGACCTGCGGAAATCCACCACCATCTCCTTGGTCTTTGAAGTGTTTAGTTGAAGGTGGTTGAGTTTGCACCACTGCACAAAGTCCTCCACCAGGCTCCTGTACTCCTCCTCTTGCTCGTCCCTGATACACCCCACAATTGCAGTATCATCAGAAAACTTCTGATGATACTGCAATGGGTGTTATCCCAATGAAGCTAATTTGCCGGGACTAACCGACCAGAATATTGTGCACAAGGCGGAAGAAAGTACATTTCTAAAATGGGCGTGGCTGAATAAGGTGAATAGAATTGACGTTTGGGCTTTGACTTGGCCAATCCAGAACAATCACCTTGTTGTCTTTAAACCATTTCTGTGTAATTTTCGCTGTATGCCTCAGCTCATATCATTACTTCTTCCAAGTTGTAGTTCTCTTGCAGATTGAATCAGATTGTCCTCCAGAATTTCCATAGATTTTGATCAATTAATTTTACTTCTACCTTTACAAGCCTTCCAGGGCCTGCAGTCGAGAAGTATCCCCACAGCATGATGCTACTAGCCTGGCCCTGGCCACCTATCCTCTTTCAGGGAGATCTAGTCTGAAACACCATAGTCCATAACTGTTTCCCGCAGGCAGGAAAAAATGTCAGGCCAATCAGCGACGAGAGGAGAAGACGAAACCGAAACTTATTGTGATAAACAGAAGCAGCAATACTTTCAAACATCAAAAAATGCAGTTGGAAAAATTGAGAAATTCATTTACAGCAAAGGTAGACCCACATGACTGTTGATGCTGTTTATATGTAAAGTTTAGAAGAAGTAGGAAGTAACGTTAGGAATCTCTGATCAATGTGATTGGTACAGCACAGTTGGAGATGTTACATTTTACATTTCACTGCTGTTGTACATGTACAATCATGCATGTGACGAAAAAACTAAACTTGAACTTGAACTTGGAAAGGCTGGACCAATGATTTCAAAGTTAGTGCCTGTTGCGATGCAAGTGTTGCAAACGTTTCCCAATCGAGAGTCGCCAGACTCTATTCACTTTATGAAAGAGTTTGGATTTTCCAGGCTAGGATGCTACCACCACCATGCTTCAAATTAGGCATGGTGCATTTTTGGGTGATGTGCAGTATATATATTAGAAACCTAGATAACGCATTGGACTCCAGAACATATGTCAATAGTGCCGCCATCTTGGTGGGGTCAACAATCGAGCAGTCAATCACTGGAGGCCAATGGAGAAAATGTCTCTGTTTGCCGGCATGTGTTGCCCATATACAGTAAGTTGTTGCTCCCAGCAATATGGCGGCCGCGTTGAGGTATATCACCTAATAGAACTCGATGGACAATGCGGTATCTAGGTTTCTAATATCTAAGATGTGCCCTGTTTCATCTCCACCTAAAACAGCATCTAGTCTGATGATCAAAAAGCTCAATTCTGGTCTCATCAGACCAAAGAATCTTCTTCCATTTGACTTTGGAGTCTCCCACATGTCTTTGGACAAACTTTAGTTGAAAAAATGAGTTGTAAAAAATTACATGTTATTACTTGTCTCTTTTGCACCAAAGGAATTCATTCCAACACTCATTTTTTTAAAATAAGTTGTATCTCCCGGGATACGCTCCTTTGCATATGCTAACCCCTTTGTTGTATTTGACACAAAATTAATTTTCAGTGACATGTTTGCTAATTTTTTTTTCCTTTTTTTTTTTTAACCCTTTAACTGACACACCATGATAAAAGTGATGATTAAAATATTTTTTTGTTTTATCTTGCTCTATTGGGCTGTAGTATGAAAATTTGTAAATTATTTTTTCAAAGGACCCTCCCATTCAATTTCTCTGAACCTCTACCAAACGGTTGAGGCACCAGTTGTTACCAGTGGTAAAAATCCGTTATCTGACTTTGCCATGAGATTATTGTGTTTTACTAAAAGAAAAAAGACCCCCCAAAAAACAAAGTGGTATTATCTTGTAGCCCTGATCCCAGAGTTTAAGAAAAATAATGTTAACAAGAAATAAACTCATTCCCACTGTACCTGTTGGTAGACCACTTAAATAAATATCCCATTGAAATTAATGGGATTTTATGGATTTAGGTGAAGAAAGTGTACATATAATACATTTTGGTCTGTACCATGAAGGGAAAACTGATTCAACTATATAAGCCATATATTTTCTGAAAGCTGAGACCCTCAGGATGTGATCTAACATGACATGAGACATGTCCCACCCTCCTCATTAGTATGCTTCCCATGCATAATACATTGGGTATTGGTAAATAGTGTATGGCTAATACCTTTTTGGGCTGTACCATTTACGGAAAACTGATTCAACCACCTAAACCATATATTTTCTGAAAGCATACCCTCAGGATGTGATCTAACATAGGTTTTGACCTTTCTCACCCTCCCCTTTACTTTGCTGCCCGTTCATAATAAATAGGGTTTGAGGTAATCAGGTATATGGCTGATACCTTTGGGTCTGTGCCATTTAGGAAAAACTGGTTCAACCATATAAACCATATATTTTCTGAAAGCTTATACCCTCTAACATGACATAAAACATGTCACACCCTCCTCATTAGTATACTGCCCATGCATAACACATTGTGTATTGGTAAATTAATTGTATGGCTGATACATTTTGGGCTGTACCATGAAGGGAAAACTAATTAAACCACCTAAACCATATATTGTCTGAAAGCATATACCCTCAAGATGTGAACTAACATGGGTTTTGACATTTGTCACCCTCCTCATGACGTGACAACCCAAAAAGGTATTAGCCATATACTGTACCAGAGATGGGACAAAGTCACTGTTTGGCAAGTCACAAGTCTCAAGTCTTAATGCTGAAGTCCAAGTCAAGTCCCAACTAATCTATCAGACTTTACATATTGAAGAGTTTTAAAACACTTATAATCACAAGCCCAAAGACAAACAAAGTATACTGTGTTTTCTTACTGAGGAAAAATAAGAGTGAATACAGGATTTTTGATTGATTGATAATTGGTTGATAATTGTTCACTAACCTGGCATGCTAATAAAGCAACTTTAAAGGAACACACCGACATTTGGGGACTAATGCTTATTCACTTGGTTATGTTTTCATTCAGGGAAATCAATGCTCCTTGGGGTTTGAAGAAGTAACACCAGAGCTTTTCAGGAGCTGCCTGCAAATCACTTCGCCCAAGTAGCTGTGCTACAGAATGTCAACATAGTACCGATGTGGTATGAAATTGTGTTAGCCTAGGCTATTCACCGTCTTCCCTAGTATAGAGTTAGTGAGCAAAAGCATTTTTGTCTCCTTGCATAGTGAATGGAATCTCTCGTCGCTGGCTACTCTTTAAAAACAGCCCCTAGAAGATGCTTGGCGATCTTGACCTTTTGAAGATCGAAACTATCTCAGCAACCGAGACATGAAACTGCCGCAAACAGCCCCAACAAGATTCTTGGCGATTCTGACCTTTTGAAGATCAAAACTATCTCAGCAACAGAGACATGAAACTACCCCAAGGTCCCTGGTCATTGGTCCCTGACAAGTCCATAAAACTACAGTGCATTCTCCTCCAAGCACTTTGGGATGCCTGGAGCATGGACGGATTATGAACTTTCGGGCCCCTGGGCCTAGATGTATTAAGGGCCCCCCACTAATTGTCGCATATGTGTGTGTGTTGATGTGATATCCTGTATTCTGGTGCATTTTGGGGATGGCCAATACTTTAATTCAATCAGATTCATAGCCTACATCCTGATGTGTTGATATTGAGGCAATGATTCCATGCAATGGCTTGGGTTTCAACGGGAGATTTTTTCAACGGGAGATTTTTTTCGGGGGGGATGTCAGTGTTTATACCGGATCTGTGTTTGCATATTTAATACGTTTCATACACGTGTTTCAACACTGCATTTCGGTCGTTGCTTTTACCTTACCATTACCTTACGCATGCCAGTTATGTAGCCTATCCACCAGCTGCCTGCCTGCAGCCTACTTCCAAAACTCCAAAGCTGCTTGCTGTCAGATTTGGTTCTGAGGGCACAAGTTCAGTGTATCAACAACACTCAATAACAGTTTATGTGATGTGTTAATCAATTAAATTCCCAACAATTTCACAACAGCTAGTTCTGGAGTAGGTCATTCAACTAGCACGCTTGCTTACGACGAGACGAGGGAAAAACGGGAGTGTTGACAGGTATGCCCTGACCCCTTGGGCCCCTGGGACCGGCGCAGTGAGCTGCCTGCTACAGTGGCGCTCGGGAGCAGTGAGGGGTTAGGTGCCTTGCTCAAGGGCACTTCAGCCGTTCCTACTGGTCGAACTGGTTCCTACTGGTTCGGACCGGCAACCCTCCGATTACAAGTCCAAAGCGCTAACCAGTAGGCCCAAAATTGCGTATGATGAGAAGGTGTGGCCTTCGACATTACAGGGGTATTGAGCAAATATTTTGTTATTAACATGTAGTACTCAAGTGGTGTGGCTCCATATGTTTAAATTCAAAACAGTTGGAATGTTTTGGTAAGATATGGTGTCTTAAAGTGTCCTCTACCAAACGGTTGAGCAGGCAGTTAAAGGGTTTAAATAGACTGCAGGCTACACATTTTAAACATCAGTTTCTTGAGTCATATAACTTGTATAAGGGCGCTTGTCATGTGGCCTATTCTGTCAGCACCAGCCTTGCTGGAACCTTATGGCTCTTCTTCTGAAGTATCATCCCCAAGTTCACGGGCCAGACAATTACATTAAAGACCAGAAAAGTGGCGTCTACATTTACATTGCATTTATTAATTGAGCAGATTAATGTATTAATTTGCTACATTATTATGTGTAGGCCAACTGAAACCTGTAACAAATGTGATGCTGTCATCAGACGGTTACATGAGACTACTCTCCCCTTTTCAAGTGCAGTCCGACTTTGCAAGCATGGTGGGCTATCTGAAGGACTTCCAGGCCTAAACTAGCATGCTTCAGATGTGGAATCTACGCCTGTCGGTTGAGCAAGGCACCTAACCCCTCACTGCTCCCCGAGCAGCGCTGTTGTTGCAGGCAGCTCACTGCGCCGGGATTAGTGTGTGCTTCACCTCACTGTGTGTTCACTGTGTGCTGAGTGTAATTCATGGATTGGGATAAATGCAGACACCAAAGTTCCCTCACGGGATCAAAAGAGTATACTCATACTTATACTTACTTAAATTTGCATCACACTTTTAATTGAGTTTAGGGTGACACCCAGTGGTCATTTTCAGCACAGATTGGAAACCTGCTCATTTAAGGAATCAGAATAACCTATTCCAGACAGGACAGGATATCAGACAGTTGATTATTGTAACCTAAACATCTGCTAACTACATCTGTTTTGCAGATGTAGTGCATCTGTTTTGCAGATGTAGTGTTACCGATTAAATAAACAATGCGTGCTAATACTCCTAGTAGATAGGTCTATGTTGATTTTGTGATAGCCTAATAGCAGGTGCCTACAAAGCACCTGCATAGTCAGCTGCAGTTGAATAAATAAAGTGCTTGTGGTTAAACATAGAATAATGCAGTTAAAGCAGACAATTTATTCTGATCTCCTGAACCAGCAGGGGTCGTCCGAAGGAAATGGCATAAAATCATTAGACAAATGCCGTCTTGATGTCAACCGCCAGTTTAAGATGAGTTTAAGTTTGTTGCAGCTGTCCCTGGATTGGCTATTCCAGTATGCACTTGCGTGTCTGTAGATAGGTTTCATATTTCTTTTACGTGCGCATTGAATGATTAGGCTACGATTTGTTATTTTCCTCCTATTACCATCACTTATTTCTCACTTTATCTAGTCAGGATAAGCTTAACCTTCCCTACGAGCGACACTTCAAGACTGATGTGGCAGCTTGTTCTGATCCGTGTTTAGCTGCTGTTGCTCCACTGACAGTCTGCTTGACAATATAGGACACATCTTTCCGTTTTCCCACCTCAGATGGACAGAAGCGCACTACCGGCAGCAGAGTACCGGACTCCTGGAACTCAGGGCACATGCGTTATAACCCGGAGGACGCGGCGAAAGTGAAGCGAAACATGTGGAGAGGAATGTTCAAATGGATACAAGTTTTATTCACGCAGCGGATATTAGAAACACACTGATTCACTGTATGTGCTACTATTTTGTAAGGATATCAAACTGCTGCCGTAGACACCCTACAGCCAGACTTAATCTCATCGTCGCTGTTGCATGTTTTGTATACTTCGTTTTTGCGCTTCACCGAGTACACTCAGTGTACACCCCGGACGGCAGGCTCGACCAGTACCAACGATACCGGACCGGGAGAGGTGTATACTCTGTGCTTCACGATGACCCGCTCGCAGCACCCGAACCTCCAACAGGACAAAACACAGGAGTCTTGCCTGACTCGGAGTCACACCCAACGAGATCCAACGTAGTCTACATAACGTTGAGAACAAAACGCCTGAAGCCGGCTATTATAAGGGGTACAGTGCGACCCAAAGTAAGAAGAAAAGGTGGCAAAAGAGTGAAGTATTGGGAACAGAATGGACTGGAAACCACAATTGACAAAGCGGGACAGGTCGAAAGGGGAGAAAAGCGTGATGATGATAACGACGCGGCTTGGAGCCAAATTGGAAACATTGGATTTAACAGTAAACTAATTCACAAGTTGAATACAGTGGATATTGTAAGTTCTATTAGGATTTATAGCGAAAAGGCACCGCCTTGGTTAACCAAAAATGACATTGATGCTATGCGCTTTCTCGCTGGGAGTGCAATTACGCGCATCGGAAAAGTGCAATTGCCAGAATCACAGCCTTTGTTGCTTTTCGAAAGCACAGCTGAGGGGTCCCCCGATGATCAGGAATGCCGGGGTCGTTGTGGTGTCATCAAACGAAGTATTGACATGTGTGAAGTATTCGCTTTTCATCTGGACAGGGTCTTGAATCTCAACATGAGCTTGCCAGCAGTTGGCAGGCGATTTCAGTACCTTGAAGGTAGGACCATTTGTAGGCCCAAATTTTTCATTGAAACGTTTTACTGAGAGCCAAACATGACATGGGCAGTCGACTGGTCATACAGATTACACAGCGACTGTCGTTTCGGTAGCAAAGACTGTACCATTAACCTTTAATTAGTTAGCATACCATCGGTGTCCTGTCAAGTAAGGGTTCAGATGCAAAAGCCTCAAAATGCCACCTACGTCAAAAATTAGATAAATATGGTGAGTAAATGCTCTCCACACATAGTATACGTTAATCAAATAATTAAATAATCAAAACCAACTAAATACCACTCTCTTCCTGGTCTGAAATATCAATTTCTAGGCAAAAACCTATAGGAGCCTGATTTTAAATGCTCATTTAAAAGAAAAGTGGTCAGACGGATTTAGAGGGTTTTTCATCTGAACTCTTTTAATATTTACCTGTGGAATGTAGATACAAACAGAAAATGCCATTGTGTGGCATTATGCATTTTCCAAACATGGTATTTCACCTCAGACTTTTGGCACCACCAGATAACAAAGTCCTGAGCGATATGCCTTCATGGTTTTCAAGCCATGATATTGCCAATGCTTGTGCAAAGCATTCACATCCTTGTTATAACTGTGAAATAGGCTGTGTTTTAGTCTGTCATGACTCATGTCAACATGCACCATGTCTCTTATCAATAGGCCCATAAGCCTAATTAGGTGAGAATTGACTTGTTGCCTTAGAATTGTCTGAGATAATGCTTAGAGGTCATTCTGCTGCTCTCTGGGCATGTGACCTTGACCTTGTCATTTAGCTTGCACTAACTCGGCCACTTAGGTGTCAAATGGCAGCTTCTCTACAGCATTCGTGACACAAGTTGGACACAGGACACAGCAGACTTGGCATTTTTTATTTTATTATGTTCAGTGAACAAGAGCAGCATGTGGTATTAACGAGAATTCAGAAAGATTGTAAATAACATTTATCTTATTATGTTGAGTGCCATTCATCTTCCATATGTCAGATGCCTTTCTTATGCCTTTCATCAGTGCAAGGTGTGTTGCATGTTTATTGTTTATCTGTTGTTGTCCTGCCCCCTTTGAAGTCAGATGCCTTTTATTATGGATGCTAGATGTGGTGATGGGGTTTTTGCAGCTGTGTCCGCCTCTTTAACGGCTGTCATCCTGTCCCAGAAGACCGGCCCTGCCCCGTTGTGCTGTGGGACCCCTCCCTCAGCACTGTGGGGAACTCCAGCCAGCCGCCCCCCCGTCTGACCTGGGGCTCCTACCAGCGCCTCCTCAAGCACCGCTGCTGGCTCAAGGGGGTCCCCCCAAAACCGGAGTGGGGGTGCACCGACATACACCACTATGAGTGGAGCAAACTGGCCCTCTTTGACTTCCTGCTGCAGGTACAGTAATGGCTTCACACACATGCGGCAACATGAGTGTATAGCGCACTCCACACGTGCGCCAACACACACACACGGCAACATGAGTGTAGCACACTCCACACACACGCGGCAACATGAGTGTAGCGCACTCTACACACACGTGGCAATATTAGTGTAGCGCACTCCACGCCAACACACACACGCGCCAACATGAGTGTAGCACACTCCACACACACACGCGCCAACATGAGTGTAGCGCCCTCCACACACACGCCAACATTAGTGTAGCGCACTCCACACACACGCGCGCGCCAACATGACTGTAGCGCACTCCACACACGCGCACCAACAAACACGCGGCAACATGAGTGTAGCGCACTCCACACACACGCACCAACAAACACACGGCAACATGAGTGTAGCGCACTCCACACACACACACCAACAAACACGCGCCAACATGAGTGTAGCGCACTCCACACACACACACGCCAACATGAGTGTAGCGCACTCCACACACACACGCGCCAACATCAGTGTAGCGCACTCCATACACACACGCGCCAACATCAGTGTAGCGCACTCCACACACACGCGCCAACATGAGTGTATAGCGCACTCCACACATACTGTATGCTCGATGGTGTTTTAAGCCCCCACCATCGACTTCAAGGCAGCGCTGCGACCGTCGACTTCAAGACACCTAACCCTAACCTTAACCATAACCCTAACTCTAACTCTAGTGCCTTCCATGCATTGCAGCCTGGAAGACGACGTTGGGGGCTTAAAATACCAAACACTCACACACACACGCCAAGCCGCCAACATGAGTGTATAGCGCACTCCACACACGTACCGACATGAGTGTAGCGCACTCCACTTTTGACATTGGACTCCATTAGATTCCAGTGTTTTCAATACAACCCAGCACACCCTTCAGCCACCACTGCGTAGACTGTGATTGAACTGTATTTGTGTTGGTGCTGCTCAATAAAGACATATTTTGGCACTGGAGTGTGTGAGCAGGTGACAGAAAGTTTGATGTATAAGGATTTGTTAAGATCTGACTGGCAGGGAAAGTGAGTGAGATTTAATAAAATGGGTTAGTTTTAGTGTGAATTAGCTTTTTGCCCATGCGTCTGGTTGGCATTTTCGAATCTACCATTTAGGAAAACAGCAGATAGGGTATCGCGCCAACAACTCAAGGCCTGACCGGTGCGTTAGTTCCATTGTCTTAAAGTCCCACAATCCATAAGGTGTGCGAGTTCTCTTGGATTGTGAGAAGCTTTGAGTTCACACACATTGTTGGGAATTGGGACCATATTATTTTATTTGATGATTTCTTTTTCTAAACTCGAAGTCAGTGACCTGTAGTAAGAGGCCCTCCCCCACTGGGCAAGCTTCCCAGACCAGGATTACAACTAATCCAGAACTCAAGTGAACTTTGAATAAGGAGTTTTGCCTCAAACATAAACATAACTTATTTTGGGGACAGTAGCCTACTCGATCTACTGTATGTCTGAGAAGGAAAACCCTTGCACATTCAACATGTCCCATCATGTCTGTCAAGAAATGCATGCAAAAACACAAATTTGAAATAACAATGTCATAACATACAGTATGCAATGTGCCCAGGAGAATGTAATTCGCCATAAGCTTGATGAGAGGAATCTACTAATGATTTCCAATTCTGGCGTATTATTCACATATTATGTCATCTTGCCTGGATCCAGAATGAACTGAAACCCTGATAGGGCTTTCTCAGCCATTAAGGTAACCAAGCTGGTCTGTTGGAAACAGCTAAACTGAGCTTCTTTGGTCCAAATAAGTGACCAACACATGCACTTTATCCCGTGCACTGTGTGAAACTCTTCTTGAAGAGCCAGAGTGTTGACGATGCCCCCCTTCTCTCTGCTGCAGGTGGACGGCCGCCTGGCAGGTGTCTGTGTGTGTGTGTGTGTGTGTGTGTGTGTGTGTGTGTGTGTGTGTGTGTGTGTGTGCTGTGTGTGTGTGTGTGCTGTGTGTGTGTGTGTTGTGTGTGTGTGTGTGTGTGTGTGTGTGTGTGTGTGTGTGTGTGTGTGTGTGTGTGTTTGCGGTGTTGACGATGTCCCCCTTCTCTCTGCTGCAGGTGGACGGCCGCCTGGACAGGGGCTGCTGTGGGTTCAGACCCCGGCCTGAGGATTCATGTGTGCAGCTGGGACACCACCAGAAATGTGCCGACTCCGACGGGGTTGAACTGGCCCACATTGTCCACCGCAAGCACGACCGCAGGCACATGGTGTTCGTTAACAACAAGGGCTTCTTTGACCGAGACGTAGACAACCTGGACTTCAGGCTGCTTGTGGGAATCAAGGAGTAAGTGTCAGTAGGGGTCACTGTCATGTCCTGCCAGCATGTAAAAAGAGAAAGTGTCTCTGAAGAGTCAGCACCCCAAGTGTTATGATTATGTAAGTCATAATATGATTTTGGCAAAAGGACAAATGCCATTAGGCACAAAGGTACAGTATACTCCATATTTTTCCCATGTTAGCAGAGCATGCTTTTCCCTCTGACTGCTGGAAGTTCCTGAGGGAGGACGTGTCATCTAACAGCAGAGACCGGTGGTAACCGTGGTAACAGAAGTTCTCTGAGGGAGGACTGGTCATCTAACAGCAGAGAGTGGTGGTAACCGTGGTAACATAAGTTCCCTGAGGGAGGACTTTTATCTCCCTCATGCTGTAGCGCGTTACTGGGTAGAAACCCTAAATTCTCACACTTTTATAATGATCAAAAACCCCAAATCCTAAATTCTCACACTTTATAATGATCAAAAACCCAAAATCCTAAATTCTCACACTTTATAATGATCAAAAACCCAAAATCCTAAATTCTCACAATTAATTCTCACACTTTAAGATAATCAAAAACCCAGTCACACTCTAGGTGAGCCCCATGAGGATGTGTGTGAGTTTGCCTTGGCTCTGGACTCGTGGGAACATTCCAATGCGTATGTTATGAGATATAAACTTACCGGCTCAGGTGGCCCTACTGATGTTTCGCCCCTTCATCCGTAGTAGCATGTTCCACTCCGGCACATCCATAGTGCCTCTTCTGTGGTCAGTAAATCAGCGGGGCATAGCACAGTGGCAGGACTGGGGGACTCACGCAGGATCGGGGATCAGTGACGTGACACACACGAGCTCAGCTGTCACACAAGCATGGAGAGAGACGACTTTCACATGAGGACGACACACACAGACACACAACACACACACACACACACAAATACACAACGCACACACCACACACACCACACACTCCGCATGCACACACACACACACACACACACACACACACACAGTGCATACTAACGTCCAGGCTTGGAATTTCACCATTTTAGGGGCAAGGCCACTTGGCCTTCAGTTGGACATATTTGGTGGGGGGCACAAAGGCCACATGTCAGGGCACAAAGGCCAAAGTTAACTATACAGTAGTAGGCTCTAAAAATTATCAAAATTGTATTTAGCCTATTCACAGCAGTAGACCTGCATCACTGTATGAAACATTACAAAAACATGAAACATGACATATTACATAGAACTGTAAATCATCTGATTATCTAATATTTACAGTTATTACACGGCTCTTCATAGTGCTGCAGAATGCTCCATTCACTTGAATGGGCCTTCCCAACGTTCGGCGGTCTGCTAATTCTGAATAACAGACCGTTGCTAAGTATAACAGACCGCTGTCAAGGAAAATGGGCTTTGTGCTTCTAAGTCAATTCTTTCATATCACTACGCAAGAATTGGAACTTCATTCAAAAGTGAAAGCAGACGGTTGATCAGCTGTGTTCTAAAGAATGTTTGATTCAAGTTCAGCGTGTGTTGTTGCGAACTATTTGTTTCTCAGCAAAAGCCATGATGAAACGGTAACAAATAGGCTATAGCCTAGGCTATGTAGGCTAAAGAGTCATATCGTATAGGGAGTTTATTGTGTCGTTTTGGTAAATAGCCGTGTAATAAGCGGGATAATGTATAGAACGCCGGTCATTGTCGGGAGATAGGTCCCTTCAGGGCGGAACAAGACCCCTCCGCTGCGTGTCGGGGTCCGGTTCGTATAGAGTCCCTATCTCCCGACAATGACCGGCGTTCTATACATTATCCCTTACATATCTAGGCTATATTTAACATTTACTTTATATTTGACCTGTTATGAAATCATGTATTGAACAATTTAAGCACAGCTTAGCTTTAAGAAACTCAAATAGCCTAGATGCATGCTTAGCATTTTGTGATCATTAAGGCTACTTTAACAAACTCTTAGTCAGCTGTATATCCTCTGATTTTAATATTTACCGACATCTAGGCGATATTTGTAACATTTACATTTTGTATTTGGCCTGTTATAAAATCACGTCGAAAAACACGTGAAACTTAAAGCCCAAATTTGGAGACATGCATGTCGAAATTTGCTGCAAATTCAATTTAACCGGATTACTCTGGAACGGCTAACTGTACAGGGGACTGCTTTAAACCTTCATGTTCGGTAAGGTCTGCTGTTTATTTTGGTATATGGTTTGCCATGTTTTGAACGAAGGGTTCGTGAAGTATTCCACCAAGATAAATGGGTAGGGAGATAGGCGCAGAACCTAGAATTTATTATTCAATTTAATCATAGTATTTATTTGTCTCGCGAACCGTTCACCAAACGGCTAACATCGTTTACAAGCTGAGAAAAAGCTCTTTCATGTGATGTGATACTTGTGATGTTTGTATGATGAGTAGGCTGCCACAGTACTGTAGTTAAACTGAGAAGAATGGGTGAATCTGGGCGACTTTCTTTCTTGCCGTATGCTGTCACTTTCTCCACTGCATAAAGACTACATTAATTTGCGCTGTGAATGCTAAGATTATTTTGTCAGGCCATAGGCTAATAAAATACGCTATTAGTCGGACGCAAACCAGAATATTGAAAGAAGGGGGCACCAAGGCCACAGTGGCCTGTAAACCTCTGATTTTCAAAGGGGCATCATGGCCAACGCAAGGGGCAAAGACGGCCATGGCCGTCGTGGCCGCCATGAAATTCCTACCCTGCTAACATCACCATGTGCTTCCACCCATGCACCCATATGTTCTGAACATGTAGTTTCCAAGAGCGTTCAATGAGTGCTCTTTAGGGCAAAACCGTTCAGGAGATGCAAATGCATGTCAATCCTCTACATGTGAATCTACATAGCTTTACCAGCTCTATGATGTCTGTAAAGGGCATTTCAGGAGCTTTCAGTATCTGCATGATGTCTGTAAAGGGCATTTCAGTAGCTTTCAGTAGCTGCATGATGTCTGCATGAAGGCCATATATGTTTTGCCTTTCAGTAGATGCATAGTCCGTCATGATATAAGCCAGTTAACAGCATTATTTATATGTCTCGCCCTCTATTTCTCTCTCTCTCAGGTTCCCAGACCAGGCGGTGTCCGTGTTGAGAGGACACCGTTTGAGAGAGAGGCTGCTGCAGTCCCTGTTCCTGGATCAGGTGTACTGGGAGAGTCAGGGTGGCCGGCAGGGCATCGACAAACTCATTGACGTGATTGAGAGGCGCGCCAACATTCTGCTCACCTACATCAACGCACATGGGATTAAAGTCATCCCAATGAAGTAACAAGGACCACAAATATGCACGAGTACACACACACGCACACACACACACACACATACGGTCATAGCCATATTCTCTCTCAGTTTTTAACATACAGTAGTGGTATCTGTAGAAAACACACCTATACGTTTTGCCTTTCAGCATGTCTGCATATTCTGTCTGGATATCTGCCAATTTAGTTTGCCTCAGCTGAGCTCCAGATCATTTTATACAGCTTTTTCCTCCAGCCCATATCATACGACCATGTCTCTGTGTTTAACCATGTGTTTGTGTATAACCATTACCCACCACATCTGCCCAGCATGCCCCCTCCCTGCTAATTCATACTCATGAAGAGCCTCTCTTTGGCATTTCAGTCACATTTTCTCATATGTACCCACACTCTCTCACACACACACACACACACACACAGTCACACACACACACACACAGTCATATCTTCTCATATGTACCACCACAATATTATTTATACTGTTCACCATGTTATTCATAAACCAAGACACTTTATATGACAATTTTCCACTTTTCTACAGAAATCACATAACATAATAGCTTCCACTGGTATCATTATGTTGTCAATGTAACATTTATGCTGTTTTACAGAGTTCTGGTAAATCACATATTTCAGAGCATCATGTCATTAGAAGTGTTTGATTTGTCAAGTCACACAGCTTCAGTGGAACAAAAAACCCTTTATAGATGCACCACCCAAAGATTAATTAATCAGATACATAATTATGGCATTTACACAGTCCTTGCATTTTCTAAAAGCGGTCGTGAAAGTATGTTTTATTTATTTATTTGTGTACAGATGGGCCCTTTGAGTTTGTAGAGCACAGGGGTGTCTGTGCTCCTATCTTAATAAACCCATGTATGACTGAAAGCACTCACTGCTAGCCCATGTCTCTGTGTCATGTGACACCACCATGGTTGATTTGAACTGTGATCATAAGTTTAGTTGAAGTGTCCCTTTGAGTTCTGAGCCACGGATAGCTTGTATCCCATTCTGGCGATGCCAGCCTCTTATGAACATCATCAGTTGTACATGGTGTTTTGCTATTGTTTGACTTAAAATATCAGTTTCAATGTTTTTGTCATAAGTATAGTATTGCAAATCAAAATAAAAATTTGTGTACAATGATGTATGCTTGCTGTGAGATCTTTCCAGCAGTAAACACTGTCACCAATTCTACACAACCAACGTCAGTCTCCACAGAAAAGAAAACACTTAGCAAGTCCACAGCGTGTCATGTCAACACACCCTGCCCTGGGGTTTAAGGTAGATCTGCCGTTCGTGGGATCAGACTGTGGATCTCCTCTACGACACATCATGGATGTAGCTGTGTGTGTGTGCGTGTGAGAACATGAGAATAAGTGAGAACATGGTTTGTGTGTGTGTGTTGAGAGCATGGCTTGGGTGTGAGTACAGGGGCTAATGTGTGTGTATCTGTGTGTGTGCGTGTGTCCTGTTGGTTTAACCTCTGAGGACCTGTCTTAGTGGAGAGGCGGTGGAAATAGCTGTGCTGCTTGTTTTTGTAAGGAAGGCAGGCAGCACTATTTCTGTCTGAGTGCCACAGGGCCAACCTCTCAACCTCATTTTGTCTGCTCCACACACTCAGTCTCTCTCTCTCTCTCTCTTTCATTCTCTGTCTCATTCTCAAGCTCTTTCTTTTTCACTTTCTCCATCCCTCATGCTTTCTCTCTCTTCATTTCTCATCTACCGTTACCGTGTAATTCCTCCTGTCTCTGTCTCTCCTTCACTCTCATATTCTCTTCCCTCTTCTTTTCTTATGTTGGCATGCCTGTTGCTCTCATTTCAGTGGTGTGAAAAAGCCCAGTTTCTCTCCCTCTCTCTCACACACACACACATCACACACATAAACACATTTGACAGCCAAGTTTGCATAGACTCACTCATGCACTCTGGCACATGTGTTTAGAAACACACACACACACATATACAAATGCATTCATACACACACACACTGTTGTGGTTACACACAGATACACCTATGTGCACACAAACATGCATGAACATGAAAATGCTGCATGAACTTACACGCACACAAGCACCAGGCGCCCGGCTGTGATAATTGGAAATGACCTGGATTCTTTAATGGAGCTGGTGTTGTAGCAGATTTAGTGGCTGAGTTACTGAGGAGCGCAGGGCTGAGTTACTGAGGAGCGCAGGGCTGAGGAGCGCAGGGCTGAGTTACTGAGGAGCGCAGGGCTGAGGAGTGCAGGGCTGAGGAGTGCAGGGCTGAGTTACTGAGGAGTGCAGGGCTGAGTTACTGAGGAGCGCAGGGCTGAGGAGTGCAGGGCTGAGTTACTGAGGAGCGCAGGGCTGAGGAGTGCAGGGCTGAGTTACTGAGGAGCGCAGGGCTGAGGAGCGCAGGGCTGAGTTACTGAGGAGCGCAGAAGAGAGATGTTGCACACTGTAGAAGACCTGTGAGTCCCATACACACAGCTGGAAATGGAATGAGTCTTGGTCAGGCCCATTGTGCCCATATCTGGTGAAGTGACAACACACACAGCAAAACGGTGTTTTATCAAGAAGCCTTCAGCAGCGTGCGTGCAGATCCAAACAAGTGTCCACAGTGGCTCGCTCCTGGTATCACTCTATGACGGCATTTTGTTGGCTCTGTACTTGTATTCTGCACAATGACAATAAAGTTTAATCTAATCTAATTCCTACCTCTGGCACTCCGTCCTGCTGTAGAGCTCTTGGAGGAAGGAAGTTGCACACACACTGACGGGATGTCAGGCTCGACCCCTATTCCTGTACTCTTATGACCACAGGAAATGATAGATGAGCAGGATGTACACTCTTTACTTGTCTCAGGAGCAGAGAGAGAGATAGACAAACAGATAGAGGAATCGAGAAAGATTTATTCAAAAATAAGGTTTCTTCTCACATTCCTCACCCGTCAGAGAGGATATCGCGTAGCAACATATATCATCGTTAACCTGTAACATGAGAGATGGACTATTTGTAGTTTTAGAAGACTGGTGTAATTTTTTGGAACGTACACACCGCTATCCTGTCTGGTGAAGCCAGTTCCATTGATGACAGTAGAAGATAACTGTTGTAGCAGACGCTGTGCAAACGGAACGCTTTAGTACCGTACCAGGTGTGACCAAACTGAACACTTCAGTACCGTACCAGATGTGACCAAACGGAACGTTTCAGTACCGTGCCAGGTGTGACCAAACGGAACGCTTTAGTACCGTGCCAGGTGTGACCAAACGGAAAGCTTTAGTACCGTACCAGGTGTGACCAAACAGAACGTTTCAGTACCGTACCAGATAGTAAGAGGGCTGAAGTGTATGTCAGTGTTGAGGTAGACTACACATGATCTGATGACTGAATGCAGAGGAGTTGGAGTGGAGGAGGCCTGCTGTGGATCAGCCCATTTGAGCTTGTGCATCCAAACAGAGGAGGCATTTATTCCAGGCCAGCTCGCATAATAACCTCACCTCCAGTCTACACGCATGACAGGCCTTTTCCTTCTCTCTCTCTGGGGCTGCTCATGAGACACACACGCACACACACACACACACACACACACACACACACACACACACACACACACACACACACAGAAACACACAGAGACCTACACACACACACACATACACAGTATTAGTTCTTGAGCAGCTTTGATGTGCTTCTGCACCTTTCTACATTTTACAACATGTCAGTACACTCAGCCAAACACACACACACACACAGTTCAATGAACTGAACAGCTTTTCGCAGCCATCTTAGACTTTCCCACTCTTTCACACACACACACACACACACACACACACACACACATGTACAACGTGTATTAGCCTTTATTAATGTGTGGTTTATTCTCTGAACACCACTCCCTTGGCCACGAGTGCTCCCCCTGTACGATCTGAGAGGAGAGGAATGTAGCACGGCAGAGCGCTGTCACTGACTAGCCTGCTGTAGGTCACAGGTCGCTGTCATAGCAACCCCACATCTCACCTGGGTGGTAGATGGATATGCCAAGATTGACGGAATGCAAGATGGAAAGATTAACAAGGCTGGTGAGTGTGTATGTGTGTGTATGTGTGTGCATGAGTGTGTGTGTGTGTGCAACACACTTCTGTAATGATAAGTTGATTTGTATGTCTCTGTGTGTGAATTTGTAGTTTGTTAGTTTGTTTCTCTATGTATTGTGTGTGTGTATGTGTGCAGGGACGTCATGCAAGGCAAAATTCAGAGGGGGCACAATCAGGCATTTTTTTTTTCGGGGGGGGGGGTTCCTGTTAGAGGGGGGTCGGTGATTTCTCAAATTCTGGCTGCTAAACATACCATTTCAATGCAGTTTGGGAGGGACAGAAATACCTTAACAGAGCAGCAACTATCCTCTATCTGAGGACTAAGCTAAAGTATCTATTTTGTAAGTTAATGTAAAACAGCTCATTAAAGCATGTTTAGACACACAGATTTACACTTAGGCCTACTACACATGATTTTAAATTATTTGATTGATATGTGACCTAAGAACAATCTTACATTAAAAAAAGTTGCTGAGGTCTGACTTTGTGGTGCTCAGAAATTAAATTATTTTAATCTTAATTCATGTGATGAAGGACTTTGAAAGAAGTTTGACAGGTTTCAGTGCTGAGTAAGGTTAACCCTAAATATTTTAATATTTTATATAGGCCTAATATATTTTTCATGACCATTATGGCAAGCAATAGGCTACCTCATTTGTAAGTTGCTATCTGCAAATCATGAGCAAGTGACCTGATAATAACCTAAGTTATGAGCACGAGAGAGACTATTATACTTTCTTGCCCTCTACATCACGGTCATAGCGATCCTATATAAAAACAACTTTAAGCCTCCTTTTGAATGGGTAGACTATCCCTTTTCATTACATGGATTAGCAGCCAGATACGTGAAGAGAACAAGTGGAGAAACATCCAACGCAATGCCTTGGTAGGCCTAATGGTATTAGGTTGGATTTTGTAGTCACTGCAAATCTAACACCCTCGTTTATGAAACTGGAAACAATTGAACCAGGACACTTTGCCAAATATTTGTAATATTTGTAAGAGTAGCCTAGGCTACGTTATACTGACACCATGTGGGCTAACGTTAACGTAATGCTCTGAATTCACGGCCAACATCAAATCCATAGTTCTAACTATTTGATCATCAAGTCAAAATTTCCTGGTCAACTACAAATAATTCCACTACTTTTTATTGCTTAGCTAGACTACTTACCACTTCAACACCATTGACTGTATCTGTTTAAACTGTAACTGTAACAGTTCAACTGTTTAAACTGTAGCCTAAAGTTAACTGTAACAGTTCAACACAAGCAAAACATTGCGAGCTCAATGCACGTGTGAGTTGTTACGGGAACATACACAGACACCAATTTTAGGAAAAGGGCTGTTGACTGGTCATCAGCTATTTTGCTACGGTTTATTACACATCTAGAGGAATACATTTGAGTCGTTATAGGCTCTGGCTTATTATGGAGCATAATAGGAACAAAGTTATGATCCAAAAAATGATCAGGGACGAAAAATCCGAGGGGGCACGTGCCCCCTTAACTTCAATGGGCATGCCGCCTCTGTATGTGTGTGTGTATGTGTGCGTGTATGTGTGCATGTGAGAGTGTATGCGTGTGTGGGGGTGTGTTTGGTCTCTTTCAGGAGCCCAGCTGAAGCACTAGACACAACACCAGTGTTCTCTTCACGCAGAGCCGTGGGCGCACCGCACGTGTTAGCAGCTACCTGGAGAAAACATAACTGTCTGGAGATGAGCCAGGCAGGATAAACATCAGCCCACGATAGCAGCCCACAACTGGGCCTGAACAGGGCCGCTTGTGGGGCCTTTTATCCGCCCGTGCCTGTGGGGGAGAGATCTTGCGATGTCCAGCTTTTCTGTTTTTTTCTACGGACAGTGGGGAAGGATCTGGGTGTTACGGTTTCATCTTGGGGATAAAAGGAAAGAGATGAAGACGATGATGAAGAGAGAGAAAAAAAGACATGCTGGGCAAGTAGGAACAGCTCTGGTGGCGCAGGGCCGCAGGCCACCTGCACCTGTCAGAAATGATCCGTCTGGGGGGGAAACACTGCAGCTGTCATGTCAGCCGGCTATACGGACCACTTAACTCTTTCCTCCCCAGACATGAGATGGACCCGGCCCCAGCCCTGACCTGTACTGGACCAGGAGGGTATGTTGCCAGATCTGTGCAGGATTGGGGGCAGTTTGTTGACAAGTCGGAGCAAGACGACTGCATGTGTATGGATTACTGTGTGTGTGTGTGTGCGTGTGCGCGACTGCATGGTGCAGGAACTGATTGAGAGACATCATGTGATTTACAGTAGCGTACAAGAGTTTACAAGTTAAAGTTGAGTTGAGTCAAGTGGCTTTATTTGCCCTGAGGGAAAGAAACCATGCCATACAGACACAGACCAGGCACACTGGTTGGTAAAGTGACCAGTGGAGTCCTGCTAGTAAAGAGGAGCACCGCATAAACGTCAGGGAGGAATGTGCCGTGAAAGATGACCACTTGGCCAGAGGCACGGCTCAGTACTCACACACACACACCCACACACACACACACACACACACACACAAACATACATACAGTACATGGAATGTCAAAACGTACACCTATCCTCATTAATTACTCACATGAACATTCTTGTGGGTTTATAACTTTGTCTTTGTGTATGTCTGTGTGTGTGTGTGTGCGTCAGCGTTTCCGTTGTCCGGTAATTACCTTAAATGTACAGGCTCTACCGTTTGAAAGCTATTAAACAACATGCATATCCTATGCTGCATTTCAAATAGGAAACATTTCAAATAGGAAGCGCACGCTTAAAACGTCCATGTTAAACAACGAACAAATGAGTGAGGCGGTTCAAACATGGCCAGGCCCAGGCAGACTAGCCTTTTTTCAGAGGCCAGACGCAATTGATGATCATAAATTGGTAACGTCTGAAGCCTCAGATGTCCGATCAAATCCACCACCACCAGATAAAAAGCAGAAGTGTCGGGCGTATCTGTCGGAATCATGACGTTGGAAGTGGAGTTGCGGGGTTGCGGCCAACACTGTCATTCTCTGTGTACACTGGACATGCAACTGTGTTCTGTACCCAAAGCATACAGTAGGCCTAGGTGCCTTGCCCTTGAGCAAGGCACCTAACCCCTCACAGCTCCCCGAGCGCCGCTGTTGTTGCAGGCAGCTCACTGCGCCGGGATTAGTGTGTGCTTCACCTCACTGTGTGTTCACTGTGTGCTGAGTGTGTTTCACTAATTCACGGATTGGGATAAATGCAGAGACCAAATTTCCCTCACGGGATCAAAAGAGTATATATACTTATACTTAAACGGTATCATTGAACCGCGGACCGAAAGAAAAAGAAACTAAACATTTCCCAGAATAGGAAACATTTCTTAATTTATTGTTATCAAATAAGGCTTAGCCATAGGGGGTAGTGGTGTGGGCGATACCCACTGGAGATAACGTGGGTATAGCAGCAACAAACAACGTAGCCTTTTTAAAACAATGAACGAAGCGGACTCTTGCTGTCCATGAAAACATACAGTGGGTCCCAGTTAAAAATTGACACTTCATTCACGATCATGGTGAATGGTGAAATGTAAGTACAACTGCAGCCGCTTGGGGGCAGCATAGTCCGCTGTGGAGTTCCACGGTCGAACCAGGCGGGCGATTCGACAGCAAGGGCTGTGATTGGCCGAGTTTTCAGTGCGTTTCTCTGTGTTTTTAGCAGCCCCTGCAACATGCTAGTCCACTGTAGCCTAAGCCTTGTACATAATGTTAAACATAGTTTTGGATTCAGTGGCAGGATTTCTTGATTGTACAGTGTCTGTCTCTCAGTAATGTTTTAAAATGAGAGCTTCGTCAGCTGGCAGTAGGCTACTTTGTCGGCAGTCATGAGAAGTTAAACTTGCTAACAGAACATAAATATGCTGCCCAGAAACCTTGTGAATAGTTCTGATTTTTTTTACTACACTAACGAGGTTGAAATATAGACTTTGCCTACAGCATCTCCTTAACAGTAATGTTAACAAAATGACAGCATTCATATGACAAAGAAAAACGAAATCGGTCACTCAAGACTGTGCCACAGCAACCAGTGTAGGCTACAGTCCCACCCGATAGGCCTGCTCGAAGCAGATAGCGTTGTCTGACGGTCGAGTGGGTTAATGCACGTATTTCCAGAACAGGTCTGCAACTTTCAGGTAGTTCTGAGTTCGAATCTAGGCAGGAGCAGAGCCATATAAAGGCCTAGGCCTATTGTTATCATTTTTTGCAAGGTGTTGCTCCTGGCAATACTTGTTTATAAGACGTTTGGTGATTAATTGATAGCTGTTTTTGGGACACGTTAAACGTTCTTTATAATGAGCACATCCGGGGAGTAAAACGACTGTAGATACTGGCTAGATCTTGTCAGGCATGTTTACGTAAGTTAGGCTAATGAACATGTTGCATTCTATTCAGTCTGATTATGTCATTGTTTAAGCTACATAGCTGTCTCCAGTTTTCCTCAACTTGACTAGGTAATTAAGAAGCGATAATAGGATATTTGACCGGCATATCATCAAAATGTCCGGAAAACGAAACCGGCACCATTTTTTTCTAGCGGAAACTCTGGTGTGCGTGTGTGTTTCTTTATCCACCATATTCTCCCCTATGTGTGTGTGTGTGTCTGTGTGTGTGTGTGTGTGTGTGTGTGTGTTTCTTTATCCACCATATTCTCCCCTGTGTGTGTGTGTGTGTGTGTGTGTGCGTTTCTTTATCCACCATATTCTCCCCTGCGAGTGTGTGTATGTATGTGTGTGTGGGTGTGTGTGTTTCTTTATCCACCATATTCTCCCCTTGTCCCCCCCCCTCTTTCCTGTCCCTCACAGAGGGACACAAACACACACACACACACACACACACACACACACACAGAGAGAGTGCCCATGTGCCCCAAAGCAGTGTGTGGTTCTGTGTCTCCCAAAGCCCACACAAACACACACAAACACACACACACACACACACACAGAGAGAGAGAGAGAGAAAAAGAGAGAGACAGAGAGAGAGAGAGCCCATGTGTCCCAAAGACCTTTGTGGGTGTGTGTCTCCCTGTCTGCCTAAAGAGGGAAATGGATGAAAGAGAAACATAAGCTCACTCTCTGTTTCTGTGTTTAGAGCCCCTGGCATCCACACTGCAGCCATGCGGTGGCAGATGTTCCGCTAACCCGCTTAGGTCTGTGTGTGAGTGTGTGTGTGTTGGGTGTGTGTTAATCTCCACATGTGAGAAGGCAGATTAAATGGGATACACAGCACTCATCTTTTGTTTACACAAATAAATAAATGAGACTCCAGGGGCCTGTTGCACAAAAGCAGAATTAAGACATCCGGGATAAGTAACTGAGCTGCGCTCAATGAATCCAAAACAAGACCGTACAGGCTTAATTGATTGCACAACGAGCAAGCCAGGATGAGTAGACACGGATTCATCAAGCCAGGTAAAATGGATAAGTGCGCGCTCACGGCTCCCACAAATAGACCCCGCCACCGATCACAGATTCACTGATTCACCATAGCAACTAGAGCGGCTTCATTGCTTCTTCTACGGTGTGAAGTAGGTAGCGATAGCCTTTTCACAACAGCAACAAACAGCAACACCTCTGTTTAGGAGAATATTGCAACTAGTTCCGCGACCACCACGCACGAAATGGTTAGGCACTTCCGTGACGTCACATTGTCGCATGACAGGTCGGGAATGGCGATATGTAAAAGTTAATTAAGGATCACAAACGTTTAAATAATGACAGTGGGTCTAGTTATATGTGATAACAATGTGTAGTGGGCAGTGGAATAACTATTGGTTTCCGTTTGTGGTGACTGCTGACTGAGATAAGGCTTGAGATTAAATAGATCCTGGAACTTAGCCTGGTCTGGAGCAGGCTAGCTCCACAGAATAAATCGCCATGGTGATTTATACCATAACATATCCTGCTGCCCCCTATCCCGCTTTTGTGCAACTGGATCACGGATAAATTGAGCCAGGATAACCAAGATATCCCAGCTTGATCCCTTATCCTAGTTTTGTGCAATAGGCCCCAGGGGGGTTTCTGTACTGTCTTTTTCTCTCTCTCTCACACACACACACACACACACACACACACACACACACACACACACACACACACACACACACACACACACAGGGTGAGAGAGAGGGGTATGCGAGCAATTTTAAAAGTGATATATGGGGCAGGCAGGCAGTTGTGGAGATTATGTCACTGCTTTAAATAGTGATCTGTGATCTGTGTGTGTGTGTGTGTGTGTGTGTGTGTGTGTGTGTGTGCATGTGTGTCTGTCTGTGTCTGTGTGTGTGTGTCTGTCTGTGTCTGTGTGTGGTGTGTGTTGTGTGTGTGTGTGTGTGTGTGTGTGCATGCGTGCATGCATGCGTGTGTGTATGTGTGTCCATGTGTGCTGATGCTGACACAGCCTATGTTGTTTAAGCACTGTGTCAATCCACACAAAGCCTGAGTGACCATTATTGACTCGGTTTTAAAACTGACCTTCGGCAGACAACACCATACATCTTGACCTGGGTTTACACATTGCAAAAACCCACAGCAGTGCACGAGGCCTTAGCTGTCAACATTGAGCATTGAAAATAAGGGAGACTTCCGGGTTTCTCACCCAAAATACAGCAAAATGTCAACATTTGTCCCCCAGCGTTGGAAGGGTTGCAGTATTTGTCCGTTTCGTAATTGCAAGTTTATGCATTGGTTATGGTTAGCTAATAATATAGGCAACTTTATAACAGCCTACCGGTATATTAATTTAGTCAACTTTGTACAGCCCTAAAAAGGCTAAAGTTCTTTAATCTTTGCCCCTGTGCGCTGTCATTCTCTCTCCTGCGCAAACAAAATGTGTACGTTCCAAGTAGCCTAGTGCGTAATTGTTGTTGTAAAGTTGAACAAATGCATTTGGTTATTTTAGAGAAAAATATAAATAGCCTGTCAGGCAGTTTATGGACTACAGTGCAGAGTTTGGAAGTTATGGTAGGCCAATTTGGAGTGAATATACAAACAGGGAAAATTCTTTCTCTACTCGAGTAGCCTGATGGTAGGCCGGTACCCACAGTGCGTACGGCCGCAGGCCTATACACAGGCCCCACTGAATCGTGCTCTCACGACAACCACGCCGTCATCTTAAAGAGGCTAACATCAAGCAAGCAAAATGATGCTTTGAAAACATCTGTTTCACTGGAAGGGCAAGGGGGCAGCAACAGGACAACAGTACAACAGTACAAAGACAGGTCCGATGGTAAGGCTAATGAGATTGTTAAAATATTTTATGGAAAAAATATTAAATATTAAAGACAGCAGGAAAAAAGTTAAAATATGTGAGAAACCCGGAAAAAACAGGATGGTTGACAGCTATGCACCAGGCATAATCATCAGGTAAAGAGCATGAACACGTAACCTTAAAAACAGCCACACAGGCAGACAGATGGACATACACACACACACACACACACACACACACACACACACACACACACACACACACACACATACATACACTGAGAGAGAGAGAGAGAGAGAGAGAGAGAGATTGATAAAGACACTTGATTTCATTAAGAAAACGTTATTAGGCTTCCTGGTTAAAATGCTACATCAAAGATCTTGACTCTTTAGCAGATAGAATAACAAGATAAATGCCCTACTTGGACTGAGCACGAGCCCCAAGCATGATGATGGGACTCTTGTCTGCTCTCACATCAACCCACAGAGACCTCTTCAGTGGCTAATTGCAGCTCCAATCAGGCTTGTTCTAAAACATCAGAGCTCCAGTCAGGCTTGTTATAGAACATCAGACATTGAACAGAGTGAGCAAAGAGCAAAGAGCAAAGAGTTCCACTGGATGCTGAAAAAGAACTTTTCTCTGGAGGTATCCAGAGTTTTTTCGATTATAACAATCAGTTTTTGATTTTTAGAAATTAAATATTAGGATGTTTTCCTTCTTAGTTGTCACTGAGACATCACAAAGGTGTTATACAGTATATAGTGTCGATTCAAATGTATCTTGACACGGTATGGTCATGTCGTGTATGGGTACTCTATAGGATAAATGTATCTTGACACGGTGTGGTCATGTCATATATGGGTACTCTATAGGATAAATGTATCTTGACACGGTGTGGTCATGTCATATATGGGTACTCTATAGGATAAATGTGGTGTGAAGTTGTACAGCAGAGGTCTGAACAGAGCTCAGGTCCACTCTACTGTAATGAAGGCTGCCATTCAGCTGCCTTTAAAAGGCCTGTCGGTTGTTGTAGTTGCCCAGCTTGATTCTCCACTGATTTAGCAGCCGTCTCCGTCTCTGGGCTAGACCTGTGCCCGACCCCACTGCTGTCTGAGAGCTGCCTGAGTCAGCTGCTGTCTGGGGACTGTGCTCTTTGGTCCCCTGTGAGCAGCGCCCGGGCTGCCTTTGTTCCTCGGCCAAGAGGAAATGTTGCCCTCTTTCCTGCCAAAGCTCTGCACGCAGTAACTCAGACACCCTAAACCAGGGCAGTCTGACTGGACCTAAGATAACACAACATGGTTGGCTAGCGGTGACACAAATGGATGAACTGCTACAGCCATAAACCCCAGATAGAGGAAAAAACAAGAGGTCACGAACATTGTGAGTGTGTGAGGGAGCGGTCCCCTTCCCCAGTGTGGCTTCACGGGTCAAACTGTAAAACAGCTGTTGCAACCCGGGAGAGAGTTTCAAAACTGCCTGCAAGGGATTTGGAAAAATCTTCAAGAATTTCAGCTTGTTGTGAAAGTAATGAAAAATGAGACTGATAGAAGGAAAGGAGCATGAATCATGCTGGTTTGTTTATCATTACTTTTCACCTAGTCTCTCCTGTCTGTGTACCAATCCAAATCTGCATCAGAGCAGAGGAAGACTTTATGAGTTTCCTCATCACTCGTTAAAAAGTAGACTATACGACTGTTTATTATAGCCCAACAAGTAGGCTAGACTGTTTCCTCAGAGCCAAAGGTTTGCATTTCGAAGGCAAACTGCTTTCAAGTCCATAGTCCAACTAGTGTGATTGTACTTCCTCAAGAAACATTAGTTTTACAGTGGGGCAGAAAAGCAGACGGATAGTGCTTGAGTCATTCTTCCATTTCTGTCCAAATACCCACACACTGTCACTGATGCCTTTGTGTCCCATGCTGCACTGGGAGGGACCGGGGGAAATGGCTTCAGCAGGGATGTGGGAGGTTAGTAATTATAGCCACAGAATCTGTCTGTTCATGGCCTGGTCAGCACTGAGGCTAATGGTTTGAGCAGATGATGTCGGAGCTCTTAGACCAGTGCACCGCATGTCCCCTCATGTCCCGAGTCCTCCTAAGGGTAGATAAGGCAAAGTGGGCAGGGACAAACCCAGACTCTCTTCCAGAGGCAGTGCTCCCGAGGTGCCCTGTCCGCAGGAAAGCAAACAGGGCTGGGCTACTGAGGGAGTGCCAGACAGGAAGCAGGAAAAAGGAGGGAAAACAAGTGGAAAGTGGCCTCACCATACCAGGCCTGCTGCGTCATGGCAGGGCACTGGAAAACAAACACAGCACTGTGGTGGCTTCACCTCAGGATTAGCTGCTGTAGACAGTCATATGAACATTAGCCTAGCATCTACCTAGCATCCTTTGCCTCAGCCTCTCTGCAGCTAATTCAGCCTTAAACATTAGCCTAGCATCTCTCTCTCTCTCTCTCTCTGGGATCATTAAGTTCACCCTCTCTGTTGCTAACTCCTTAAGGGTTTCTGCCTCTCAGTGACCTTTTGCTCCAACTAGATGCTAATAACAGTTCAGGGAGAAGAGGGTTGATGGGAAAGTCTGGACACTGAACTGTGGCCTCAGGAAAAGGCTTTTATAAGACGATTCAAGAGAGGCTGATTTTGAGGAAAGAATGCAGATGAGTTAGGCTTGGAACTATGACGGAACAGGCTGTGGCATACAGACATACATACACACGTACACACACACACACACACACACATACACACACAGGCCTGCCAGGTATTGGGTTGACAGAGCGTAATAACCTTTATATATGCTAACCCAGCATCATGGGCGAATTATGAACTTTCGGGCCCCTGGGCCCTGGGCTTGGGCTTCAGGACCCCCTGACCCCTTGGGCCCCTGGGCCTGGGCCCGGTAGGCCCATGCAGTAATCCATCCCTGCCCAGCATAAATCAGTCTTATACATTCTAGCTGCATATCTGTAGCACCCAGTGGCTTGGCATGTGTTTTGCCAAGTCTGCTTTTAAAACTAGCCTTTAGCGTAGCATCTGAGTGCAGAACAGGCTAATTACAGCCTCAGCAACCACTCTGGGGAAAGGTTTCTATAAACTCCCTCAGGACTGTGTGTGTGTGTGTGTGTGTGTGTTTGTGTGTGCCTAGCCTATACACAATGTTTTGTGTATGGGTGTGTATTCATGGAGATGTGTATGTAAGTGTCTGTGTGAGTAATGTGTCTGCTTTTTTAGATATGTAGGCTGTATTGGACTCTTGCCTCCTGCCCTGCCTGCTGCTGGGAGTGGATGCAGAGTTGGATGTTTCTGCGCTGTTTCATCATCCAAGCCTGCCATTCGCCAGGAAAAGCCTGGTCTAGCCATGCCAAATCACAACACTGTGGACCAAAAAAAAATCACTATCCATTCAGTTTCTTTTTTATGTTTTATCTTTTCCAAGTACTGGGCTGGATTTGGGTCTTGCACATTGTGTGTTCCAAACCTTTGAAAGTCTTTCAGGGCTTTATGGGGAGATTACATTTCCTCACAAACAAACAAACACACTGACAAGGACACAGCTGAGTGTCAGACTAGAATAAACCCAAACTCCTACTGGTACTATATAATGAGGCATGGCCAATCCAGGGGCTCAGTGGCTCTGACTGTTCTACTGCCCGAGCCCACCCCACCCTGCCCCGCCCTGCAGCTGCTGATTGGGTTATTTATAAACCTCTGCCCCTCCGTCACACACAGCCGCTGCACAGACATTACCTCACAGCTGCATTTAGTTCCCACTCACCATCAGAAACACCACCTCAGGTCAGGTTTCATCTGCAATCAACCCCCTTTCATAGAGTAAGTTTTCATCTTACATGCATTTAGGATAAATTATCAATATGAAGTGAAAGTGAACATTGCCAACACAATTATTAAACCAATATCTAGATGTTTTACATTATGAAGTGTTTTGAGGTTAACAAGCACTCATATAAAATGAACATTTTGGCAGTTATTAAATTGTATTGTGATCAATTTCCTCTGGGCCTGTAGACTGGGCCTGTAGCACCCTCTTGTGGTTAAAATCAGGCACCTGCCGTGTGAGTTGAGTTCCCTAACGTTCCCACCTACTGGAATATTACTGGCACCACATCATGTCTGATTGATTGAATGGTATTCAAGCCTTAGCATTACAAATCTCGACTCCATCATTGTTACAATATATGACATAGTGACAGTCAACTAGTATGTGAAACTTTTACACATAGGCCTAAGTCATTGTGACTTCTTTCCTTTTAAGAAATGTAAGCACATTTTTGTAACAACTTAGACCAAACCTTTAGCAATTGGCTTTAAGCCTTAGGATTTAGTATGTTTTTAAATATTATTATATATTAATTTTTTGGGCTAATATGAAATATTATAGAGGTATTACAGAGCATCACGGAAGTATGTTATGTTCTGTAATACCTCTATAATATCCTAGAGCCGCTATAGTATTTCTATACTAGTCTTATAATACTTCTATAGTATGTCCCAAAATACTATAGTATTCCTATAATATTCCTATATGATTACTATAATATTTTGTCCCAAAATACTTAGATTCCTATAGTAGGCTACTTTTTCCTAAGGGGCCTACTGCCAGCCACTGGATATAAAACTAAAACCGTAAAGACATCCACCAAAACTTTCTGTATTTCTGAGAGTGTAGGTTTAACTTTGAAGTAGGCCTAGCCTGGTTTTGGCAAATATAAGCTGCCACATTTAAGCTCTAATAGCCTACCACATCAAACACACTAATCCGCAGCCGTAGCCTACACGCTACAGAAAACTCAACCCAGTTTCCTACGGCATTGTGGAGGCATGAAAAGTGTGAACAGCTCATGAGCCACCGCTAGACAAGGCAGAGTGAAGTGCTCTTTGAGAGATTTCTGTCCCATATTTCACATGTTGAATAACATATCAAAAAAGGGCCACCATTTGCTTTCTTTTCTCTTCCATTGCTTTGGCCCCTGGTGTAAATCGTCTTAGTGGGGGAAGCGTTTGGCACTTGTGGGACTGTTTCCATGACGACCATCTTAGTGTGGGAAGTGAGGGTTGCCGTGTCGACACAACCTCGAAGTGCGTTCGCGCTGGTGGTTAATCTGCTGACAACACGCTGACATTAAGCAGTAGTCTCACACGGAGAATCCTTTTACAGTTTTATTTTCTCTCTCTCTCTCTTTCACACCTCTGCTGCATGCACTCCTCTCCTCCTGTTCTTTTTTCAGAGAGAGAGAGAGAGAGAGAAAGAGAGAGAGAGAGAAGCGTGCAGGGAGAGTGAGACACATAGAGGTAGCTACTTTATTTGGTCTTTTTCTGGACATATTTGTGTGTGCGTGTGCGTGTGTGCGCGTGCGTGTGTGTGTGTGCGTGTGTGTGTGTGTGTGTGTTTCTGTCCTGGGATGAGAGAAGCTGGGGGATCTGGAGACCTCCACCCCCCATCTCTCTGGTGATCTCCATCTTTGGTCTGACAGGAAGCTGACAGGGACAAACCTCCAGCTGCTGAATGGTCATATTTCTATGGCCACTTTGAGTACCGCTGAAGATTTTCTCTCTCTCACTCTCTGTATACTCTCTCCCTCTCCTTTCTCTTTCTCTCTCTCTCTCACTCACTCTCTACTTTCACCCTCTCTCCCTTCTCTCTCACTCACTCACTCTACTTTCTCCCTCTTGCTCTCTCTCTCTCTCCTTTTCTCTCTCTCTCCCTCCATCTCTCTCTCTGTCTCTCTCCTTTCTCTGTTCTCTTACTTCCTCATCTTTATTTCCCTGGAAATCTAGAAGTGAAATATGGGGCTGCAGAGGGCACATCTTACTTTAATTTAGATTTTGTTTTAATGAAAAATCTATTTTTACTCTCTTTGAGTCTGTCACAGCCAGTCCTTTGGCTGGGTTTAATTAAGGCAGTATATGATTCTTGGCGTGTGAAATCGATGGATAATTTTCTTCACATAGATGTCCTTTAATCAAATATTACTGAAGCCTGCGAAAAAAAAGAGCTTTAAAAGTGTGCTACAAAGCAACACAACAACTACATGATATAAAACACAGCACAAAAGCAGGCCAGGACTTTGTTGTTGTTCATGGGCATGTGCATGTACAGGTATATGTCCTACTCATAATTACATACCTGCTGTCACTTTTGCTGCTGTAGAAATGCTAATTGCTCCATCATGAAACAATGAAAGAATTACATCTTATATGATCTGATCTTATTTCCGCCAATCAGTGTTAACTACCCCCAGGCCCCTCCTAGCACTACCTGAAGATGTGTTCGGTTTCTCCAACAGCACTGCCTGAAGATGTGTTCGGTTTCTCCAACAGCACTGCCTAAAGATGTTTTCGGTTTCTCCCAGCACTGCCTGTAGATGTGTTCGGTTTCTCCAGCAGCGCTGTTACGCACCTCCTCTGTTGCAAGTAAACCACCTGAACAGATAAAACAGATCTGTGAACTTTCAATAATTCATTTTCAGCACTGTTCACTCTGCAAGGATGTGTTCGGTTTCTCCAACAGCACTGCCTAAAGATGTTTTCGGTTTCTCCCAGCACTGCCTGTAGATGTGTTCGGTTTCTCCAACAGCACTGCCTAAAGATGTTTTCGGTTTCTCCCAGCACTGCCTGTAGATGTGTTCGGTTTCTCCAACAGCACTGCCTGAAGATGTGTTCGGTTTCTCCAACAGCACTGCCTGAAGATGTGTTCGGTTTCTCCAACAGCACTGCCTGAAGATGTGTTCGGTTTCTCCAACAGCACTGCCTAAAGATGTTTTCGGTTTCTCCCAGCACTGCCTGTAGATGTGTTCGGTTTCTCCAACAGCACTGCCTGAAGATGTGTTCGGTTTCTCCAACAGCACTGCCTGAAGATGTGTTCGGTTTCTCCAACAGCACTGCCTAAAGATGTTTTCGGTTTCTCCCAGCACTGCCTCTCAATAATTCATTTCAGCACTGTTCACTCCTGCAAGCGTTATGGAACATATGGAGGAATTCAACCCAGGCTAAACCAATACCCAGGCTTGTTTCAAGGTTGATGTACAGCAAAAAGGAAATTAGCCAGAGTTGATTACAATCGAGACATGCCCTGCAGACAGGTCCCCATGGTGGGAGAGCGGTGGAAGGGCTCCAGGGCCAGGCACCGCCGTTTGGGCATCGGTGGAATGGTCCAGAAGCTTCACCCACCAGGGTACACTGCCTAAAGATGTTTTCGGTTTCTCCCAGCACTGCCTGTAGATGTGTTCGGTTTCTCCAACAGCACCTGAACAGATAAAACAGATCTGTGAACTTTCAATAAAGTTCATTTTTCAGCACTGTTCACTCTGCAAGTGTAATGGAACATAACAGATAAAACTAACCTGTGAACTTTCAATTCATTTTCAGGTTGTTTCCTCTGCAAAATGGAACATAAGTGGAGGGATTATTAATCGAGACAAATCCTGCAGAGAGGTTGTTTGGTGGGATACAAAAAGGGAATTAGGGACAGTTGATTACACTGCTGCTAAGTTGTTATGGAACATAAGTGGAGGACTAACCTGAGGCTAAATCAATGGACGCAGGTTGTTTTATGTTGATACAAAAAGGGGAATTAGCCAGAGTTGATTACAATCGGAGACATGCCCTGCAGACAGGTCCCCATGGTGGGAGAGCAGGGAAGGGCTCCAGGGGACAGGGTACACTGCTGCTTGGGTTAATGGTGGAATGGTCCAGAAGCTCTCACCCACCAGGGTACACTGCTGCTTGGGTTGGTGGTACCCTGGAAACCCAGAGTTCTCACGAGAGCACAATTTGAATTGTCTCTGCGAGACACTCTGGTAATGAGTAATGATGCACGTTACTTTTACCCCTTGCATCGCGAGGAACCAATCACATCGGTGTATCTGATATAGGCGGGCCAGAGGCAAGCTAAACAGATGACGACAGCGCTGCAACGAATCAGTCAGTAAACATCGGTCGTAGTGTTATCCAATTGCGTGCAGTGAGATTTTCAAATGCATGCTTGGTGTCGCACCTCGAGTTGGGCCATTTTCATTATTCATGTCCAGACCCATAATCTTTCTAGATTACCAGGGTCTGGATTTTCTAGGCTAGGTTGGTGGTGGAATGGTCTAGAAGCTCTCACCCACCAGTGCATCAAGGCAGACTCAGGGTCTATTCATGGATTATTGTGCTTTTGTATGAAGATGGAGGTAGGGGTTGTGCAACCACTTAGAAGATTATAAAGACAGGGCAGATTTAGGAGGACGAGAGAGAGAGAGAGAGAGAGAGAGAGAGAGAGAGAGAGAGAGAGAGATAGAGGGATAGGGAGAGAGAGGAGGGAGGAAGAGAGAAAAAATGGAACAACCGATAGTAACGATAACAGCGATGAGATAGGAAGGGATGTTCTCTGTGTACAGTATGTGAGCCTTGGAGCTTGCAGTTTTGAAGTGTGTGTGTGTGTGTGTGTGTGTGTGACAGTCAGACAGAGTAAGGTCCATGGAAATGATTGCTTTCTTGATTGGCTGCTTGGGCTTTTGTACAGGCCTCTACATTAGTAAGTCCGGATGAAAGCCTTTACTTGATGAATAAATGCAACACAGCACAGAGACAGAGCCTGCCCACTCTTAAGACCAGTGCACTGGGAGCCTGAGCTGGTGTGGTCAGTTGGTCCATATGTGATGCTGCCGTGTGGTGTGAGATGTATTCAGCTCGAGATATATATTGTTTGTGCCTGGAGACCCTGATTCACTGAGCCTTTATGATGAAATCGGCTCTGTGATTCAGAGTTTTATTTTCATTTTATTTTTTTTACTGCAAATATTTTGTTTCTCTGATTTTCCCTACCATGGGCTTGACCAGAGCCGTATTCAAAAAGCATATCTGACATTAAACAAGATAATGAAATATTATGTAGCTCAACTGATTCTTTGTCCTGATATGCTTGCCTGAGTTCTCACCGCTTAATGTCCTAAGTAGTTTTCTGCTTTTTTGTCACTATTCGTAAGATATTCGGTTATCAAACAGAGATCTAAGCACTTAGATTTGTGTGTGCTGGTTATTTGACTAAACAGATTTGACCAGACAGATCACTTTTCATGTCAGGAAAGATTTTGCACGTGCACGGCACGTGCACAGTGGAGGGTGCGAGCCCTGGATTGTCAAGCTAAATCCACTCTCATCTCAATCCTACAGAGGGGCGGTAGCTTCAATGTTCAATGTTGAGATCCCTATTCCACAAGGTTGTCGGAATGATAAAGGTTCCCAAGGCTGAAAATTTCCTCCAGCTTTGGAGTCTACAAACTGTATCATTGGACCTGTCTGTGTACTTGGGGACAAATTAAAGTAATCGGATTCTAGATCACAGCTGACTTTCAGTGTTTAGTGTGAGTGTATGTGTGTGTCCTATGGTATTTTTGTGACCACTGGAGGGCAGTGTTGTGCTTCAGTGGGCTCCAACATTGATTGTTCTGGGGTTCCCACTGGAGAGAAACACAATATTACCAGCTTGCCTTTTCATCTGGTGAAAAAACCCCATGCCTAACACATTATATGCACTTTACAAATGTTACAAAACTAAGGCTGATTCATGATATTTGCATATAGGTATATTTAATAAAAGTCTGGGCGGGAGTTGCAAAAGGTCGATTAATTATCTGTGTATCTGTGTTCCCCCTTGCTATTATGCTTCCTACAGCTCACTCGAGACCAGGTGTCTGTGTGTGTGTGTCTGTGTGTGTGTGTGTGTGTGTGTGTGAGAGAGAGAGAGAGAGAGCATGTGTGTGAAAGAGTGTGTGCATTCATGTTTTACTGAATAGATCAAATGAAACTAAAGGACCAGCAATTAAAACTTAAAAAAAACATTTGATATGCAGAAAAAAAGAATCCAATAAGTTCAAATAATATTAGCAACTGCTTGTGTTGCCACTCTGTTCATTTCCTAATACAGAACGCAGAGCTGGGGTAAGTGCTGAGTTATGGAGCACATTACAGTCACAGTTTCCCTCATACACAGCAAAGCAGGTTATGGAGCACATTACAGCCACAGTTTCTTTGGGACTGATGGGCCATCCCTCATACACGGCTATGCAGCCAGAGCAGAGCCATGGGAACTCTAGTGTGTGTCATTTAAAGCCTTATGGTCATTACAAACATCTGAAATGATGTAGTTATTGTGTGTATGTGTTTGTGTGTTTGTGTGTGTAAGTGTCATTTCATGTAGATGTGTATTGCGCATGTGTGTGTGTGTGTGTGTGTGTGTGTAAGTGTCATTTCATGTAGATGTGTATTGTGTGTGTGTGTGTGTGTGTGTGTCATTTCATGTAGATGTGTATTGTGTGTGTGTGTGTGTGTGTGTGTGTGTGTGTGTGTGTGTGTGTGTGTGTGTGTGTGTGTGTGTGTGTGTGTGTGTGTGTGTGTGTATGTAATCTGTTGTGTCTGTGTGAGACAGAGTTTTGTTCTAGCCAATTAATTCTTCTCTGTGATGGGACTTCAGAGACAACTCCCTTTTCTTCTCCAGCAGTGTGTCTTTGTGTCGGCTGGTTTGATAGATGGCTGCATACATTTCAAAGCAGCTAGGGTGGCTGCTCACTGAACAGGGAGTAAAAGAGGAATTAAACATATTTTTATTGTCAAAGGACAGAGGGCATTTTCAATTACAGTTTCACATGCACATCTAAGCACTGAGAAAAGCATGCTTCATAAATCTTTGAAATTACATTGTGTGTGTGTGTGTGTGTGTGTTTTGTGCATAAGTGTCCCATGTCTGCTTTGCCATCCCACTTCTCAGACCTCTGGAAGACACATGTGTGTGCAGATAAGACTAAGCTAAGATGGAGAGAATTGGGAGAAAGATAGAAAACAGACAGACAATGAAATGAGTAAAATATAGGAGAGGGAAAAACACAAGAAACAGAGAAGGAAAGCAACAGTAAGAGATTTTAGAGAGATTCAGAGAGAGCATGATGGACAGACCGAGAGAGAGTGAAAGAGAGTGTATCAGAGTGTGTGTGTGTATGTGTGTGAGAGAGAGATAGATAGAGTGTGTGTGTGAGAGAGAAAGAGTGAGAGAGAGAGAGAGAGAGAGAGAGAGAGAGAGAGAGAGGTACTAGAACATCAGCATTCCTCCGATGGCAGTCCCATTCCTTACAGTGCTGTGCGGATGACATGTGGGACAGGACTCAGCTGCTGCCGTGGTAACCATTTCCCAGAATCCCCCAGGGGAACGTGGACCCTAAAACAAGGGGGGTAGGGGTGGGGGTGGATTCAAAAGTGACAGAAATGGATCAGCCTTCTCTAAGGTTAAATATCACACACACACACACACACACACACACACACACACACACACACACACACACACACACACACACACACACACACACACTCCATCCATCAGCTCACTCTACTACAGGCCAAAATCAAGGGGTAGTTCTGCTCTTATGTCCTGGTGATAAAACAGTAATGAGGTGTTTATGAAATTTATTTTCATTATTATACTACATTATAATACTATATTATTACTACATTATTCCACTACAGTGATTAAAATGTGTGTGCAACCCCCAGAGACCACCTTAGCAAGAAAAGAAAAAAAAAAGAAAAAAACACAAAACAATGAACAGAATGAAGGATGATGTCAATTAAATGAGTAAAAAGTAAAAATGCTTCCCCTACAATGTAAAATGCCATGGAGACCCACGTGCCCTTTATTAGGTCAGTGCCAGAACTCCCTTTCCTAATCACTCCAGCACAACACAACAACCGAGAGCAGTAAACCTGATGGTGGACCAGCCTGGACTGGAACGGGCCTCATGACAACACAGAAATGGCACCAGCCAGATGGAAAAGGTCTTTATTTTTACAGGTACACAACTGAAATGCGTGCATGCTTACATCTCTGATCTGAACTGATTAAAAACAAACACCATACACAAACCTTAACATAAAGCACAGACACCAACCACAACTGTAACTAATTTTAGACATGTGAAATCCTGTATGTTTGATCATTCTGGTCTGAAGTGACACATGAGTCCTGCATGTTTGATAACTGTGCTAAGACATTTTGATGCTAAGACTTGCCCACAGTCTCCAAGACTCTCAGACTCACTTTTCGACATTTCAGTTCTCACCTCACAATGCCCTCCTTAGAATCCCAGACACAGATATTAACACCAGAAAACACCCTCAGGATGGATTTAATTTATCCCTCTCATCCTCAGTGGTGCCATATCCAACACACCAACCGAGACTCAATTGAATACAACAGGCACAATAAACCACCCATTAGAAACATAATATCAACTGCAGACGTAATTCTCTTTAATAAGACAGTGTAAAAGTGTCTGTTCTGTAGTGTAGACTACCGGTAGGCTCCTGCTATCTCCCACACGCCTGGATTCAGGGATGTTCCCTCTTTTATATTATATATATATATATATTTAGTTATAAAATGAAGAAAAAAAAACTCTGTGCTTGCTTAATAACAGTTGATATTGATAAAAAGTTCCCACCCCTAACACTAGAGTGTCTCCATCTTTCTCTGACCCAATACTTGTCCAGTAGACTTGCCCAAACGGGAGGTGACCCTGGCTCCTACTCTATCTGGTGCTCGGTGAGGTTTGGAACCATGGCCCTTTAAACTGGTCATGACGCCCTGAGGAGGCAGTGACATCACTCTTGAGCCCACGCCCCCTCCAGTCCCCAGACTCCCATGAGCCATCTGCTCTCTGATCCATCATGTTGGCCTTGCCCCATCATGGTGTAAATGAGAGACTTCTTTGATCTATCATGTTGGCTATGCCCCCTTGCCCCATCATGGTGTAAATGAGAGACTTCTCTGATCCATTATGTTGGCTATGCCACCTTGACACACGGCCCATCATGGTGTCAAAGAGAGACTTCTCTGCCCATCCATCATGACATGTGTAGCCTAGTTCTTCAACACATCTAATCACTATGCCAATGAGAGAAGCAATTAAATAATCCATCATGGCAGTCCTACTATGTGATCGCATCCAATCATTGTGCCAGCGAATGCCATCTCTCTTTAATGTCATGTAGGATGTGCCAACTCGACACACCTCACGACAACATCACTGAGACAGTCCAAGAGAAGCCCAGCGAGAGCCTCTCAGGCTTTTGAGCTCCGTAGAGGAGAACTTATATTCTTTTGCTGCTACTCCAACCTCTAAGACCAACGTGGCAAGACATTATTACAGACTCCTAAGGAGAAAGTCTTCAGTACTGGCAGAAATTCTAACAGAAATGTAATGTGTCTTCCATGGAGAATCCCAATGAGAAACTGAAAGAGGAATGCCGTGAGGAACTCTTACCATCTGGACCTGGACGGATGATGGTTGAGAATTCAGTCGCATTCAGTCCCTGCGGGGCACCATCTATCACCTTAAGCAAGGCCCCATTGATTAGCATGTGAGCTATAGCAAACATACATCACACAACAATTTGCTCTGTTTCAAGGAGTCACCCTGAGACAAACAACATACCCTGACTGTGTGTGTGTATTTATATGTGTGTGTGTGTGTGTGTGTGTGTGTGTGTGTGTGTGTGTGCGTGTGTGTATGTGTTTGTGTGTGTGTGTGTGTGCGTACGTGCGTGCGTGTATGTGTGTATCAATGCATTCATATTCAGAGCCATGTACGAGGCCAAGCAGGAGGGAAATGATGGGAGTAATTTGCACGGAGAAGGGTGACACACACCTCCCACTGGGGATGGAGCGTTGGGCCAGATACATCATTTCAGAAGCAATCAGTGGAAAACACGACTCCATGCACCACAGAATGAGAAGACCCCAGGCCTCAGAACACACACATATCACTGCAGACGTTTAGGGCTGACCTCAATTCAGCCCACGCCGCTGGCATCTGAGCCTGTTTAGAAAGCCAGCAGATAACTTTCAAAGTAAGAAATCGTCTCCTTATAAGGTCATGTTTCAGGTCAAGTGTGTGTGTTTGTGTGTGTGTGTGTGTGCAGTTTCTTTCAGAAAACATTTTTTTATATATATATTTGAACCGACTAGAACCCTCATACAGGTACCCTTGTAAGACCAGCTGTCCCCCAATCACACAAACTACACTCCTAATCTTGTCATACATCAGATGGCTTCCTTTAGCTTCCCCATGAATTGAAACGACACACTGATATCCCACAGGTTAGCCACTGTTAGTGTTTCAATTAGCAGGTCTCATAGGTGGGATTTGATCGATTCACTCTTTCCAAAAGGCTTTACTGCTTGACATCTGTGGGAGACTGTGCTGCCAGACATCTGTGAGATGATAAGATGCCTTAAGTTCATGCTGAGAACTAGCAGACTGAGTTCTGAAACAATCAGCCTGTGAGACAACGAGCTAACATTAAAAGAGAAGAGAAAGAGAGCACTAACATTAAAAGTCACGAGAAAGAGCTAGCGCTCCTCTGGAGGCAGTGAGGAGGCAGAAACGGTAGTAAAGTAAATACCGAGAAGCCATTTGGCGAGAGTGTTGAGGGAGCTAGATCTTGAAAGTGGAGAGATGTAAGCAAACCCAGAGAGGTCGGAGCGTTAGCGCACAGCTGGTGTTCAACGCTAAACATGTCTCATTCACATCGCAGAAACACTTCCTGTGGCTGGTGGCATATCAGGGCTCGGGCTGAGGCAGTTATCCTCTTTACACCATGTGAACGCTCTGATGATGTGAAAGCCCTAATTCAACCCTCGCTGCGCGCCTCATCATGTCGCCATAACAACAGGACCGGGGTTTATTTATAGGGGCTTCTCCGTGCTGTTTGCTGTACTGAGCCCAGATGGAAACCGACTCTGACACATCTGGTTGCCAGATCTGAGCCGGATAGGGGCCAGACCTGAGTGGGATCCATACCAGAGTCAGCTGGTAACTGAGGTACCTCTGTGCAATGTATTCAGCACACACAACTAGGCTATGGAAGGAACCAGATTTGATCCTGAAATGCTGTATGCTATCTTAATTGCATTTATTTTTCGACAGAGAGCTACATAGCTACACAGTGCACGGTGGGGGCATCTTCCATTACACAATCTCCTGTAGCTGCTGTTTCTTTCCCAATAGCTTGTAATTATGTTGGTTTTTGCTTTGTCAGTTTTGACCTCATGACAATTATTTCTATGTTTCTTCTTTTTATTGCAGTTTATTTTTTGAGACCAAGAAGGATCTCTTTAATCTCCATATGTGGGTTTTAGGTAATTATTTCCGCTTGGAAATCAAACAAACAAACCCAGCGAGGACCAGAGTCCCCAGGAACCCTCCAGAAAGAGGATGCGATGAGGTCAGAAATAAAACCAGCCTACCATCAGGGGAATGGAAAAGTAAGTCAAAGACCTTAAAACAGTTAAACAAAACACATCTATCTATCTATCTATCTATCTATCTATCTGAGTATACAGTATCTATCTACTGTATCTCTATCTATCTATCTACTGTACCTGTTTGTCTCTGTCTGAGTATATCTACAGTATGTGTACATACTGTACATATCTGTCTATACGGTTCATATCCATATTTAATATTACTGGTAATATATTGCATATATCTATATTATTTGTACTACTCTTATAATGTTACTGCTACTACACTGCACGTATCTGTACATATTATTCATACACTGTTCTATTCTGCTCTTATAAGGTTACTGCTAATACATTGCACATATTTATATTTAATTTATATTACTGTAAACCATACCACTTTCTTAACTGTATACTACTGTCTACACTGTAATGATACTGCACCACCTGTCTGTGTATCACATTGCACTTTTCTGCTTTTTTGCACTTCTTGTTAGACGCATGTACTCTGCACAATGACAATAAAGTTGATTCTAATCTATCTAATCTAAAAAGTTTGTCTATCTGTCTCTCTGTCCACATATCTGAATGATCTATTCCGCTGATTCAGTAAATCAAGCACAGGAGGATATTAGTTTAGAGTAGAAAGAATAAGTAGTCTCTGAAAGGTGTAGGAGCTCAATAGTCTAGGTGGCTTGTTTCATGTCTGAACTGGCTGTCAGTTCTCAGCTGACCATGACAATGATTGCAATTGAGTTCTTGACTCAGAGCGTCACTCACCTCTGCCTTGCTAATCCGGATACATAACCAAGGTTGTGGTGATCTGTTCTAAGATCAGTGTTGGTCATGTTGTCCCGGGTGTGTGCTGATAACATCACAATGCTCCACACATGGAGGCCAGTATCAGTGTGTCTGTGTGTGTGTGTGTGTGTGTGTGTGTGTGTGTGTGTGTGAAACTGCATTGATCTGTTGTTTGGACTACTCTTCCGACTCTCTCTGCATTTATTTCATTCTAGTAGACAGACGATTCTACAGACACAACTCTGTCTGGTTTTGCCATAACAGATCCTTCTCACCTGTTGCTGTTTACCATAAAAACAATTTATTTAAACATTCCCAGTCTGGCTTTGAAAGAGAGAAAACTTCCACCTAAGGCTGTGTGATATGTCGAAATTAGATTGTGAACGATGAAAATGTCTTTACGATCTGCCTTTAGAGAAAGATTGTTAGTATTGTGCAACAGTAAGGCTTTTTCTACATAGAAAACAGCGAACACTGTCAAAGAAGCATCATGCCGTTTCCTCTAAAGCATAGTAAACCGTAAAATGACTGCAATTACGGTAATGCGGAGATATCTCAGGGCTTATTATGTATTCTCATACCAAAGTCACATATTGTGACAAACCAGACATAACACAGATTCAATTTCATTTTTACAAAGATAGTTCAACATATTCTTCAGATAAGCCCTCGGACCACCATTTAGCAGTATCACACAGCCTCAGCCTCACCTCACTGATATGCCCAATACGCTTTAATGTTTTTCTGGGGAAACTGAATTGTTTTTAGAACAAACATGAAATCAAACATGAAATGTTTCTCTTAAAAAATGCGACAAGATTGTGATTTGTGTTCTTGCAAGCTTGCAAGCCAGTTGTGATATGATACTTTTCCCAATCTCCCGCCCGCCCCTGTTCTCTGCTCTGAGAGAGAGTAAGCAACGATGCCCTCTGGGATGCAAACACATTTAGAGGTTTTTAGAGGGTGGCTGGAGTTCACAAACAAAAAGGAGTGGATATTTAACCTGCTTTGTGTGAAATGGCCAACCACAGAGGAGGCCTATGCATATAAGCCCACAGTCAAAGGTACACCAAGTGGGATTTCTCTCAGAGAAATTATGTCTTTTTCAAGGTATTTATTTAACATCAGTGTCGATTTTCTGACCATATGCTAATTAAATAAAGAGGCTTAACTAATTTACATAGACTTGTCAGAATGAGGGCAAATCCCTGTAGATGTTTGGTTAAACTTCTGAGTCTAAAAACATTTAAAAGAATCCAGTTACTTTTACAGTTCATATTTGATAATCTTCTTTTAGTAAGCGATGAAGTTTTAAACCACATTTGGCCTGAAAGGACCCAGCAGGCACTTGTTTTTTTGATCAGACAACCATGCTCGAATGGGACTTTTGACAGTATGGTTCACCTAAGATCATGTGATCCTGCATTGCATTCTGGGTCGACTGGAATCACCATTACATAGCCTTCAAATGGCCATCGTTCTCATTGATGTGTGTATGAAGTAAGTAGGTGTTTCTTTAGTGCAACATAAAGCACCTTAGATAGCCTAGGAATACCCATACGGACTTTTGGGAAATTTGGGATTTGCTCTGCAGGTCCGTCTAGCCAAGAGGTTATTGAAGCCCATTTACAATGGCTCTAAAACATTGGCATGTAAATACAATTGCTAATCCGGCATGGACGTGTATTCCTTTGGAATTGAGTAAACAACTGCATTTAAAACCTTCGTTTACAAAATTGCTACACTTTTGAAAGGATTTGGTAAAAGTTTAGGCTACGCCTTAGACACAGAAATGAAGAAATAACAAATAATTTTGGAAATCCAAAAAGTTCAATTTAACCAGATGAAATGTTCATAACCAATTACGGAGTCTTTCTTGGCATTACTGTAACAGTGCACAGCATGGTGTCATTGAACAGACCAATCCTGTAGTTGTGAGCGATCTCTGACCAAGTGCAGCTTGCACATCAGATCATGCATGGATCTATCACAGAGACAAAAACTGCATCTACAAATCTATACAAACTTCAAATAGCATCTAAACACTGTGAATATGTTTATCTAGATAAGTAAATACAAAACTATAACAAAGCATTACATAAAATGACAAAAAATATATAACATTAAACAAAATCAACATTCCAAATGGAGTGACTGCAGTGACTCGACTGCATAAAGGTAACCTAGCAACTGTGTACTGTGTCTGAAAGGTTAACAAGGACGGATCAAGGAATCAGGTTCAAGGAATCCATAAAGCAGCAAAGCAAAGTCTGCATAATGAGAAAGACATAATAGCCATGGTGTGTGGGGTGTCTGTGTGTGTGTGTGTGTGTGTGTGTGTGTGAGGGGTGGGGGTGGTCAGAGGTCAAGCTCAAAGGACACATGCAGGACATATCTCAAGCTCGCTGGCGGAATGTACTATTACAGTATATGGAAAGGACTCCAAGGTTCAAGGTTCATATCAGTGTAATTGAATTGTGTCAGCATACCTTTCGCCATATAGATCATCATGGTAAAATACAAATACTTGGTATATTCTTTAAAATCAAATACATTATTACTCTTCCTGTCCGCTCTATGAACAAACAGCAAACACATGTGTCGCCCTCTTTTGCCTCAGGGGGAGTTAGTGTAACCTTGGTCCGCGGGTATGGTTCTCACCTGTTAAGCCTGCTGTTTGACCAGTATAGCTTTAGCCCCCCTACGGTATAAAGGTTATACTAACCAGTGAGTGGAGACTGAGTCCGTATATACAAAACAAGACAGTATTATAAAAACACAATATAGACAGTATAATTATTAAGTGTGAATTTCAGCAACCTGATAGCTACTTTACCGTTAACAACTGAAAGGGGTAAATTATCTCAATTGGCAAGTTAATATAAGATACAATTTCTATATATTTCAATACAAGACCTATAGATTATGTACGTAGCCTACTGACAGATTCAAATGTTCAAATAATTCTCAGTGTGGGTACAGTATTAAAAAATGTAAAATGTAATATTCAAACGGTAGATAGAATTCTCTGTGTGGATATATGCTTACAATTGATACAATGTAGTGATCCAGAAGGTAGGTATAATTATCTGTGTAGATATATGAGTAGAATTGGACAATAAAATGTAGCGATTCATGTATGCAAAAGATAATTGATAAATCTCTGTGTGGGTGAAGTTATGTGTGGGTAACTTATAATTATTAATAATTATTAATTAACATTGACCCCAATCAACCATGGATACAGTGTGGTGCCAAACTAATATCACTACCCTGAGGTGACCGATCACTTAAAGGTGCCCTGCCACATAAAACCGTTTTTACTTGATGAACTGAACTGAAAATGAACAGCTACCTCCTCTATCAGCTCTAGCCACTGAGAAGAAATGAGCGGAGAAATTAGGCCAATTGCAAAAGCTCTTCAGATTGACGTGGAATTGATGGGCCCAGTTGAGACCTTGCCCACAAAATTCGTTTAGCTCTGTGACAGTTTTCGTAGGCCTATGCAAGGATGGCTGAATGTCAACGGACTTGTGCGCTATGCACAAATAGAACTTCAACAATGCATTTTGCCCGAGAACCCAGACTTGAGGATCAAATGGCTTTTTTTTTTTTGAACAATGCCACAGGCTTTGCAAAAAGGTTGCTGTTAAAGCCTGGATCAGTAGGCTACCATCACAGTCTACGACCAGTGCCTGTAAGTAAAACGTAATTGTCAACTCAAGGAAGTGCTATGTTATACAGGTTTAATGAACTCGCTAGCCTAGCAGGTTTTATTTTTGCACATTTGAATAATGCTAGCACTCGCTAGCCAAGCTAAGTTCATGCCATGAAGCTAAAATTAGTTGATAATGTCTGTCATGTTATGGATGAAACCTACTAGCTGTTAGCCAATCAGAGTCAAAGCAGCTTAGCTCGTTGAATATTAATGAGAACTGGCAGCAAATTGAGCCAAGTCTTCATGCAGGCTTTCAATACCACGCTAGAATGGCTTGAAACAATGTAACCAAGGCATGTTTTCCACAAAAAATGTTACAGAGTCCATGGTAGAACTTCTGACATTACCACAAAGTAATGAAATATGTGTGGCTGGGCATCTTTAACATACAGTAAACATGTAAAGACATAACATACAAAGTCGGCACAATAAAAGAAAACCCCCATTGCAAGCCTGTTGAAGTTTGGGTTGACTTATCCTATTATTTTGTTGTAATAATTATTATGTTTCTCCATCATGAAAACTACAGTACGTCTCACACAAACCACACAAGTAAACAATGTAGCAAAATGCCAACGGTCTGTTTGGGAGCTCCTTCTCAGGCTCACTGATATTGCCTTCACTGTTTGATTTGTCTTGTGCGGTTTCCCGCTAGTTGGACCACCCAAGCAGCATCTTCCTCCTCTCCTCCTCCAGTTGTTCTCTCCCTTGAGGGGTTAGATTATCACCCCTTCCAGTTCGCCGCTGATTCCTGCTCACTCTTGGCTTGTGTTTGTGCCGATTTAGTCTTGGACGAGACATTGGCCAAGAGGGTGCCTATTCCTCTGGAGCATGTGCTAGCTGCAGGATTGCTAGTATTAGCTTCAGGGATGGCCATCTCAAGGTTCTCCTCTCTTTTCCTGTCAGCCATCTCCTTGAGGCGTTTTGCTTTCTTTTACTGCCTCTCCTTGTTTGGATATGCCATTGGAAGGCAGCAGCACTAAAAAGTCCATAGAACTTAATTTTCTTCATCCGTTCTCCTTGAAATCTCAGATCTGACTGAGCAGATATTTGGAATTTCCTGAAGGTTCTATGTAGAATGGAATGATGTTAAAGTTCTTTTACTAAACATTCCATCTGAAGTTATTGCTTCAACCCTCTACTCCCTGTTCCTGAGGATATTTTTCTAAACCTCCCTTTTTCCATCCCCTTTTCCTTCTCTGTCTACTTTTTTTTTTACTCCGTACCTTTCACTAGTTAAAATGTGTATCTTTGCCTCCCCCATTTGCATCTTTGCCCATCCCAAGTCAGTCTGATGTGTCTGCATTCTTCTCTAGTTGCCAGCCAATGTCATGTCTGGATATTTGTATTTCTTTAATAAACCACTGTGAGTTATGCCTGACTCTGTGAAATTGCTACAATACTCTTCTCTTTTTATAATAGCCTGTCTATGTCATTCCTAATATAATCCGGGAGGTTTATTGCTGCTATTTGAATGATTTACCGTTGTTGTGAGACTCCCTGACAGCTTTAAAAGTTGTGACGTTGTTCAGGCTGTGGAATGTGGGCATTGTAACAATGCTGCTGGTGCGAGTGGCATTGCAGATGTAGACAGAGCTAAATCTAAAATAAGCTGATCCATGCCACCAAGCTAGAGCACATATTTATAGACTGAGTCTGACCTTCATACACTCCTGGGTGCTGTCCCAGAATAGGCAGCCCGGAGAACAGCTGATATAGAAACAGAAATGGCACTTTATGAACCAGAACCAGATCCATGCCAGAGCCAGGCCAAATCCGGGCCAGACCCAGACAGGTCTGCGTCAGGGTCAGATGCTGCTGTATAGGATACAGTTCTCCAAATGTGATATGTAGCAAGATGGGGTCCTTATCTGTCTGTGTGCAATGCAATGCTGAGTCATAGTTTGTGATGAATAGATAAGATTGAGAGTGCCAGAAGAAGCAACAGTCTGACACTTATGGTTTCCAGAGTGAAATGTAGAGAAACTTTATAGTTTTACTGGTAATTGCTGGTGCCGTGTTTCCGTGAGGTTGTCATTAAGTCATCCAATCTGGTTTGGTGCTTAATGAATGCATCTGGACGTCTCTGTTCCTGAGTCTCACTCGGCTTTGGAAACGGTCTCTGGTGAGCTGGTTCCTCCCGTGCCAGAGATGGAGGCACTCTGGTGAAACTGTGCCGTGGAAGCCACTGAGTTATCTCACACACTCACACACACACACACACACACACACACTCACACACACACACTCTCACACACACACACACACACACACACACACACACTCACACACACACACACACTCACACACTCACACACATACACACACACACACACACACACACACACACACACACACACACACACCCAGCTCCCCGACGGGTCCCCTGGGCCACAATTAGATGCCAGCGCTGAAGAAAGAAACAGACGATTTCTTGATGTTTACTCACTTTGAACATGCCAGCGGAGCTTAACGAACTAGCCAAGGTAATTATGTTACCTCATCCTCTCTTGCCGATGACAGAGGTTTGACCACGCCAGGGGAATTGATGGTGCCCGAAGTGCATTATGGGAAAAAGCGGTAGTGTAGTGATGAGTATGGCATTTGGTTGGAGTTTCTGAAGGCTTCTTGCTATGACAGAGATAAATGACCTTTTTTATGGGGCCTAATTAAGTGCACATTAGATCCTCATGCCTAATTAATTAACTAGCTGCCGAGTCCTTTAAACCAATTAAGGCCTAGACTATGGCTTTGGCTATGGTTGATCAACTGTAAGCAGTCTTTTGGCCTGGCATTAGAGAATAAGCTATGAACTACACACGCACACTCATACACACACACACACACACACACACACACACACACACACACACTCATCCACCCAAGGCCAAACTCACTCAGTTAGACAGACAAGCTTTAAAATGGTAAGAAAAGAGATAATGAAGTCGTATACTTATGAAACCCCAAGGAAACAGAAACACACACACACACACCAAGGAAACAGCCAGATAAGATAGGAGAAGAGGACAAAACAAGGAGAAAAAAGAAGTTCAAGAGTGAAAGGATTGGGGAGAAAGAAAAAAGAAAGTGAAGAAACGAATGAGAGGAGAGAGAGAGCAGAGGTAAAGGATAAAGTGAAAGAGAGTCTGAGGGGAATACAGAGAGAGAAAGAGAGACTGGGAGAGGGAGAGAGAGAGGGATGACGGCTGCAGACTGTGTAGGAGGAGATGTGCTGGGAACTGTTGGCACTCAGGAACTGCTTGCTGCACTCAGACCAGATGGGAAACTGGCTGTTAGAGCCGTGGGAGGTAGTGCTATACAGGGCATGGGGTGTGTGTGAGTGTGGAAATGTATCGGTATCTGTATGTGTAGTATGTCTATGTTGATGTCTGTGCGTGAGCGTGCGTGCGTGTGTGTGTGTGTGTTATGTGCAAAAAGCTTACTTTAATGGTGTGTGGTGATGACACACAGTGAAAGGTGTGAGTGTGCTCTCTCTCTGTATGTGGCTGTCTGTGCGTGTGTGTGTGTGTGTGTGTGTGTGTGTGTGTGTGTGTGTGTGTGTGTGCAAAAAAGCTTACTTTAATGGTGTGTGGTGATGACACACAGTGAAAGGTGTGAGTGTGCTCTCGCTCTGTGTGTGGCTGTCTGTGTATGTGTGTGTGTGTGTGTGTGTGTGTGTGTGTGTGTGTGTGTGTGTGTGTGTGTGTGTGTGTGTGTGTGTGTATGTGTGATTTGTGTGTGTGTGTGTGCTCTCTCTCCGTATGTGGCTGTCTGTGTATGTGTGTGTGTGTGTGTGTGTGTGTGTGTGTGTGTGCGTGTGTGTATGTGTGATTGTCTGTGTGTGTGTGTGCTCTCTCTCTGTATGTGTGTGTGTGTGTGTGTGTGTGTGTGTGTGTGTGTGTGTGTGTGTGTGTGTGTGTGTGTATGTGTGATTGTCTGTGTGTGTGTGCTCTCTCTCTGTATGTGGATGTCTGTGCATGTGTGTGTGTGTGCGTGTGTGTGTGCATGTGTGATTGTGTGTGTGTGCTCTCTCTGTATGTAGCTGTCTGCATGAGAAAGAAAAAGGGCTACAGAGAGGGAGAGATGGAGAGAGAGAGATGGAGAGAGAGAGATGATGCAGGATAGAGGAAGAGACAGGTGAACAGATAGAGAAAAAAATTAAATTAAGAGATACTATGAGCAAGAGAGAGAGAGATGGAGAGAGCAAGTGAAAAGAGACTGAGAGAGAGAGAAAGATGGAGAGAGCAAGTGAAAAGAGACTGAGAGAGAGAGAAAGATGGAGAGAGCAAGTGAAAAGAGACTGAGAGAGAAAGAGAGAGATGGAGAGAGCAAGTGAAAAGAGACTGAGAGAGAGAGCATGTGGGTGGGTGTTTCAGGAACAGAGACTCATGATGATTGACAGCCTCTTATCCTCCCACACACCTATGACTCAGTGCTCAGTGTATTCACACCCAACCACTCAAGGCCACACACACACACACACACACAACACACACACACACACACACACACACACACACACACACACCACACACACACACACACACACACACACACACACTACAAACACTGATGTACACATTTGCAAAGATGCACCCATCCGTCCTCCTGCCCCCACCCCACCCCCTCTGTCTCTCTCCCTACCCCTCAACCCCTCTTCTGTAATTGGGTCTTCTCTCTGCACACCTGCTGAAAAGCCTTCATCTCTGCTATCTCCTGTAGTGGCCCCACTCGTGCCCAGCAGCCTAAGAGCTTTTGTTCAGCTCTCCTTTCTTCCGGCGCCTGATTGGGCTTGAGATGGAGATTGTGGAAACTGTGCGCATGGGAACCGGAATGGGAGCTCTGCTGGTGATTAAACAGGCCCTCATGGGGAGCCTGGACACAGTTTACACAGGGCCCTCGGAAAGGGTGGCCAATTCTAATGCCTGATTGGACCTGATGGTTTGATGGTGGCTTTGGTGGGCTGTCCTGTTCCATTAGTGTCCTCTGCACACACAAGCACTGTGGCACACCCACACACAGACAAGCACACACACCTACAGTACACACACACACACACACACACATAGACAAGCACACACACACACACACACACACACGTAGACAAGCACACACACACACATAGACAAGCACACACATACACACCCACACAACTTAACATAAAGACATACAACATGAAAACTGACACATAGACTATTACATAGACACACAAGCAGAACCTACACAATTGCATGTGCAAGCATGCACAAATGCACAAGTCCACATCTGCTCACACAAACACACACACACGCACTGTTAAGGTTTCATTTCTATCCGCCATGATGTTCAATATATTGTTGTCATCCATCCATTAAAGAATAATTAAAGTATATCTTCTTTATATTATTTATTTGTTGGTTTAGCCTACATCTCACAGCACTGGCATAACATCAGTACCCGAGGGAGCGGTAACACATTCTCAGTGCGCACAAGGAACTCTTGCACATTTTGGCATACAACAGGCAGTAGCATAATATAAAATACAAAATAATAATAAGCAACATAACATAATATACATTTTTATGATTAATGAGAACATATAACTCAACACCCCCACTTGTTCTCATCATCTTAAGCCATGTACAATGTCATCACCTGTCAGTACTTAGTACTGAGGGACCCCTGCTGGACTGGTTGTATATTGTCGGACAATCTTATGTTTTGATGCCATGTGCCTTTGTTGTGGCCTGAATCCCACCTCCAACTTGCCACTCCCTGTTTTTTCCCGCCAGTTTCTGCCCACACCTGTGCTGTTCATCAGTCTGCTTATTATCTGTATTGATTTCTCCTGTCCCTTGTTTGTCCTCACCCAATGATCTGTCTCCTTTGTTTAGACCGCCTAGTATTTAAAGTTCAGTTTATTTTCTGTTCTTTGTCTGGTTGTAACTGATTTTGGTGAGGATAACGCTGTCTGCCAGAGCTGTATTTCTGGTCTTCTGTGAATACGCTGCCTGTTTTTGCCTGAACTTTTGTGTTTTTGACTGCGTTTTGGATACTCAGCCTGGATCTTTTGTGCTTTGCCCTTTTTGGAACTTTTCGTGTTTGGACTGTATCTCTTGTGCTTTGCTCTGTTGCTGTCTGGCTGCAACAATAAAACTGAACTATGCAAGTTTCTGGTCTGCATTTGGGTCCTTGCCTGCAAGTCCTAACATCACCAGTATTTAGTTCCTAAACAGAAAACCTTTGAACTTTAGAATTTTAATTTTTGATACAGATTTTGTCAAAATGTCTGCCACCATGTCTTCTGTTGGGCAGTACACAATATGTATTCTTCCCTCACTGACAGCATCACAGATAAAGTGATATTTCACATCAATGTGCTTAGATCTTGATCTATTCACTGGATTTCTACTCAGTGCAATGGCCCAATGATTATCACCATACATCGTGGTGCAAGTGTAAACACTACTGTCCATGCTATTTAGCAGTTGGGTCAGGTACATGCTTTCCTGAGTAGTGTTTGCTAGACCAATGTATTCAACCGCGGGTTGACAGTGCCACTGTCGGCTGTTTCTTAGACTTCCATGAAATAGCAGGGCCTTGTTCTGTCAGGCTGAAACAGTATCCTGAAGTGCTACGCCTATCTTCTACAGAAGATGCCCAGTCAGAATCACTGAATGCTATTAGACTTAAAGTCTTGTCTGTTTTCTTGAAACACAGCTCATAGTCAGCCTTACCTTTTAGGTATCTCAGAACATGTTTAGCAGCTACTAAGTCATGTGTTTTAGGCTTTGCAAGGGTTTGTGACAGTTTACTGACTATCCAGCTAATGTCTGGTCTGGGACAGGTCATTGCATAGATCAAGCTTCCAACAAGTTCACGGTATTCTTTGGGGTTCTCAATCTCGTTACTGTTTTCTCCTTTACTTCTATATTACACTCCACTTTTAACTCACATGGGGTAGCTTTTGGTTTACAGTTTGACATTCCAAACCTTTGAAGCATTTTGAGAATGTACCTTTTCTGATTCATTTTAATTTCTCCCTCTTTTTGCTCAAACTGAATCCCCAAAAATAAGATATTTTCCCTAGATCCTTCATGCTAAATTTGGACTTCATTATTTCTTTAAAGCTGTTGAGCTGATCCTCACTGCTTGCTGCAATTATCAAATCATCTACCCAGATGATCACTATGATTGTCTCATTTTCAATCTGCTTTCTATACACACAGTGATCAGACTGATTTCTCTCAAAGTTGTTTTGTTCCAAATGATCATTTAAAAGTTCTTCCAGACTGTTTTAAGCCATACAGAGATTTCCTCAACTTGCATACTAACTTGTTTCCTGTGTCAGATGTCTCTTCAAACCCCTCTGGTTGTTCTAAGTATATGTCTTCCTCTATTGGAGCATGTAAATATGCTGTTTTTACGTCCATCTGATGAACCAAGAAGTTGTTCTGAGCGGCTATTTGCATTAATGCCCGTACTGAGGTGAGATTTGCTGTAGGAGCAAATGTCTCATGGTAGTCTATGCCTTCAGTTTGGTTGTATCCCTTTGCAACATACCTAGCCTTGAAGATTTTTCCTGTTTCTGCATTTTCTTTAAGGGCATATACCCATCTTCCCCCTACTGTCTTTCTGCCTTCTGGTAGAGTTGTCAATTCAAATGTGTCATTTTCTTTAAGTGAGTCCATCTCTTCCTTCATAGCATGTTCCCATCCGGGAGCCTCAGGTGACATAAGGGCCTCTCTATAGGTTTGGGGGACACCACACACTGCCCTGTAACAATAATCAACACTCACATTGGTTACATCACCTTTGGAGTATGTCAGGTAATCTTGTAAATACTTTGAGGCTCTTTTCTCTTTTCGAGTGGTATTGTTTTTGACTAGCCGTGGCTGTTGGACCTGTACTGTTTTTGTTGTCTTCTCTGTTTACTTTTTCCACAGTTCCATGTTCTGACACCTCTGTATTATCTGTATCAATACTCTCCATGTTTCCATCTAGGACCTGGTTCTCTGTGCTTTCCTCACTTTGTGGGGCATCATCACTGTTCTCACTATTATGTGTCCTGTCTCTGTAACCTTGGATTTCTAAATCATCTTCATCAGTTTGTGTCTGCTGTTCTGCACTGCTTTTCCTAATGAATTTCACCAATCTATGTTTTGACACCTTTCCTGTCTGTGGATTGTTTACCAGATAAGCTGGGCTATTTTTACTATACCCCACAAATATTCCCTTCTCACATCTAGGGTCCAATTTCTTATGATTGTGTTTGTACGCATAGCATTCTGATCCAAAAACCCACATTTTAGAAAGGTCTGGCTTTCTTCCTGTCAACATGAAGTATAGAGTATTCTTAATTCTGTCATTATAGCATCTGTTTCGGATGTGAGTTGCAGTTTGAACAGCATAAGGCCACAGAACCTTTGGTAATCCCTTCTCAATTAACAGACACCTTCCCATTTCAAAGATGGTTCGCCATTGTCTCTCAGCTGTACCATTTTGATGAGGGGAGTACGGAGATGATGTGTCATGTCTTATACCCTTTTCTCGTAAAAGTGACTGAAATGCATTGCCTGTGTATTCTGTGCCATTGTCTGATCTTATGCATTTGACTCTACCTTATGGTGCACTGTCTGCAAGGAACTTCTCTGTCACTAGAGTAGTGTCACTCTTGTTCTTAAGGAAGTAAACAGATACTGCCCCTGAAAAATCATCTGTGAATGAAATTGCGTACTTATAGCCATCTTGAGAAGTTGGTTCAATGGGACCTGCTAAGTCAGTGTGTACCAACTCTAGGGCCTCACCAGCTTTTGTGTCGGTTTTCCTATTTCTGCTGTTGATGAACTTTCCCTCAGTACAAACATTACAGTCTAGTTTGGTATTACCTGTGATTTCCATACCCTCTACCACTTCAGGTAATTTCAACACATCACTAACATTACAATGTCCCATGATCTCATGCCATGTTTTAACATCACAAGTTAGACTCACTTTGTCCCTGGACATCACATCAGTAACTGATGCATCAACACATTGTTTGTTGTTATTTACCGTTTTCAGATAGTACAGTCTCTCATGCTCTTCTATGCGGAACACAGCTCCATCCTTGCTTCAGTTCATTCTGTCCTTCCTGGAAGATCACCTTGGCCTCATCTGTTGTAGCCTGAACGGAGATTATGCTCTGTGGGTATGATGGTATGAACAAGGCCTTCTTTAGAGTGATCCTGACACATTTCCCTTCCACGTCCAGCAGCAACACCTCTGCGTCACCCCGCTTTAATGCCATGTTGTTCATCCTGGCTCCATCCGCCAGCTCCATGTAGTGTGACTTTGGGTCGAAACTCTCATCAAATTTCGTGAAATCGTTCTTCTCCGTTGTGGGATGTTGCTCCGCAGTCTACCATTAGTCCATTTCTCGTGATATTGTCTGGTAGAAATGTTTGGCTGACTTTGAACACAAATGTTTGTTCTTTCTCCTCTTGTTTTTCTGCAGCCTGCTTTGCTTCATCTTTGTGCCCGTCCTTTCTCCTGCGGCATGTCTCGTCAGTGTGTGTTGAACTTTTATGGTAGCTGTACCACTAGGCTACGCCTTTTTGGCGACAATCGCGGGCAATATGACCGTGGTTTCCACATCCGTAGCAGGTCACGGATGCTATGTGCACTTTCATCACATTGTCAGATTTGTGTTTATCATCAAATTTTTCTGTCTCTTCATAGCTTCTTCACTACTCTTTGTAGTATGGATAGCGAAAGGTTTGTAGGAATCTGGCAGTCCCTTTAGAATCATAGCTATTATCAGTCCATCACTTACTACTTCTTTTGCGTTTCTTAGGGAAGTCACCGCTTTCTCAGCTCGGATAATGTAGTCTGTTATCTACCACTATTCAACAGAGTAACTATAGAAATTAAATCCTCTTCCACCATACCCACACACATGAATACAGCAGCTATGACCTTATTGTTAAAACCAAACAAAGATCCATCTCAGCCCTCTAGCTACCGACCTCTGTCACTACTCGAACACTGACTTGAAAATTATCGCAAAGCACTAGCCACCAGAATAGAAACAGTCACTCCCATACTCATTCATCCAGATCAGACAGGGCTTCATTAAAATAGACACGCCACAGACAACCTCCTCCAGACTGTTCAACCTAATCAATATATCACAAGAATCACAACAGAAACCATTATCATTTCACTTGATGCAGAAAAGCTTTTGATAAGGTAAATTGGTCTTTTATTCAACACTCTCAGGTTTCATTTTCGAGAGTCGTTCATCCACTGGATTAAAACATTATACACATCACCAAGGGCAACAATCACCACTAACGGAATCACTTCACAGAGTTTCACACTGCACCAGGGCACCAGACAGGGATGCCCACTCTTCCCTTTTTGCCATATCTTCTTATTGAACCCTTGCAACCAAGTAATGACAAAAACCACATAATCAAAGGTATTCAGGCAGCAAACGCAAAACACAATCTGAGCTTTTTAGCCTCAACTACACTCCTCTCCTCAGGAAAATTGAAGAGGATTTCAAACGCTGGTCAAAACACCCACTCACACTCATCGGAAGAATAGCCGCCGTCAAAATGAAAATTCTCCCTCAGATTAACTACCTCTTCTCCATGATCCCCACTACTCCCACAGACAATTGGTTCAAAACTCTCAATTAATTAACAACGCAATTCTATTGGAAAGGAAAAAAACCCATAATATCACTCTCAACACTGCAAAATAAAAAATCACATGGCGGCCTTGAGGCACCAAACTTCCATCACTACTTCCTGGCAAATCAGTTACAATACCTAGTTAAATGGATCAACATACAAAATCACAATTACCCATGGCTGGAACTAGAACAAGACCAATGTACATATATCAGAATAGCAGACCTCCCTTTCTACTCAGAATCAATAAAAAAATCCAACTTCTGCCAATGCATTACCATCAATTCAACTCTGACAGCCTGGTGGAAAACAAACCAAATCACAAAATCATCACTAGCACTAAACAGGTACACCCCACTCTGGCACAATCCAGTGTTCACATTACAGAATAAACCTTTCCACTTCTCCACATGGGCACAAAAAGGAATCTCACATCTTCACCACATGTTTGACAACCACCAATTCATGTCATTCGATACACTGACACAGAAATATGGGGTTGGGAGAGAACAATTCCTTCATTATCAACATCTTAAACTTAAAATTAAAGATAAAACAAGCCTCACCAACAACACATTACAACCATCTGAACTTGTAGAAAAAATTATGAAAATTAATAACTTCAAAAAATTAACCTCCCAGCTATATATACTGATCACAAACCTAAAAACAACAATAACACTCCCAATAACTAAGTGGGAAAATGACTTGGCGTTCTCTCCCAACCCTGATTATTGGGAACAAATCTGCAATAAAACATTTCCCATGACCACTAACACAAATTTACAGCTTATACAGTATAAAGTCATTCATAGATCTCACATCACTCAAAGTAAAATGTTTAAAATGGGCTTAACTAATACAGATATTTGTTCACAATGCACTTTAGGTAGCACAGACGACTATCTGCACGCCATGTGGCTCTGTCAACCTGTCCACTCTTTTTGGGTCACAATCACTGAGGCACTATCTAAAATCCTGGACTCCAGAATCCCATCATCTCCAACACTCTGTCTTCTTAATGACATTTCTGAAATCCACATTACGCAACACTTCAAAAAACCCTTGCTCATCTCTCTTAACTGTCGCTAAGAAAGTAGTCCTCCAAAACTGGAAATCAAAGAAATCATGCCATATCAATCACTGGAAAAACTTAATCACAGAATATATTACAATAGAAAAACATCATGCACATAGAGAGAAGCAAATGTCAGCCTTTGAAAACACCTGGTCTCCCTTTCTATCATTTTTAAATTCAACAAAACCATAACCCCAAACTCTCCCCCTTTTCCTTGCCCCCTTCTCTGTCTTTATCTATCTGTCTATTTGTTTGATTGATTTGATTTGTTGATTGTTTGATTAATTAATCAATTGATTGATTAAACTTAATTTATTTAACCTTATTTCCTCCTTTCCCCCCTACATTCACCACTTTACATATAGACACACACTAGCAACACCCAAACATAGCATGTTACCAAACCCCTTTACCATGACCACTCACAGACCTTTCCATTCAATTACAAAAACTGAGTCCCATCCTGTCAGCTCTGTCATCGTCCTGTCCCTCTGCGTGTCTAACTGTTTGTATGTCTGTCTGTTTGTTTGTCTGTCTATCTGTCTGTCTATCTGTCTCACTTGTCTACGTTACCTTATTGCGTTTCATGTGTTTTTATGTTTCAATTCACGTGGTGAGGTAGGACAATTGTATTTGCACTTTGAAAAATATGTTACTTAAATAAAAATAAAGTTGTCCTCCGAAGAGGGGGGGTGGTGGTGGAAAAAAAAAAAAAAAAAATGTAGTCTGTTATCGTCTCGTCACACTCCTTCTTTAACGAAGTCAGTTCAGTGTATAGGGCGATAATTCTAGGCTTACCCTGACTGGCGTAGTGACTTCTAAGTATTTGCAGAGCGTTCCTGCGTCATCAGTAAGCCTCTCATTATTACAGTGACAGGCTTTTATCGTCGAAACTGGATTAGTTCATGTAGCACTCCTCATTCTTTTCCTTGTCTATATCCTGGGTAGACAGTATTGTTTCTTTTAAACCCATTATTCTCAGATGACCAAGAAATTTTACTTCCCATAGTTAAGTAGTTATTTTTCGTCTCCGTTAAGACTAGCCTCTGCCATCTTCCTCCTGTAGCATTGGCGCGCCTGGGCCCATAACCTGTTAAGGTTTCATTTCTATCTGCCATGATGTTCAATATATTGTTGTCATCCATCCATTAAAGAATAATTCAAGTATATCTTCTTTATATTATTTATTTGTTGGTTTAGCCTACATCTCACAGCACTGGCATAACATCAGTACCCGAGGGAGCGGTAACACATTCTCAGTACGAAGTTCTTATATTCACTTAACTCAAGTCAAAAATAAAAGTCCCATTTGTTTACACCTGCGCACAACGAACTGTTGCACATTTTGGCATACAACAGGCAGTAGCATAATATAAAATACAAAATAATAATAAGCAACATAACATAATATAAATTTTTATGATTAATGAGAACATAACTCAACACGCACACACACACACACACACACACACACACACACACACAGTGTTGCCACAGTTACCTTGAATAAGTAATCTGATTACTGATTACTGCTTACTCCTTTAAAAAGTAACTTAGTTACTTTACTGATTACTTGATTTTAAAAGTAACTAAGTTAGATTACAAGTTACTTTATTAGTTACTTTCAGCAGCTGCTGACAACACCCACACCGCCTCAACGTAAAAATGATAACCGGTTTTGCCAATACTCACTATACTGGAAGTGCATTTTAACAGTAATGCCAACATTGTATAGCAGACATCCCAACCTAACCTACTTACTGTAGATACTGAAATGCAGATGTTTGTTCAATAATGTTTAGTCAGTACACCAAAAAAGGAAGGCCTATTGATAGAAATTGTGATAGTAACATATGTAGATTTTGGTAGTTTGGCCTTTTCATGTAGCCTTGGCAACTAGCCATCTAGTATAGGCCTGAGTAATATGCAAATGAAAATTACACTTGTTTAACTCACCTCAACAAGTCTTTTGCAATCATTTAACCCGCCGTGAGCAATGCTAAAGTCACTGTTACAAACAGTGCAGTGTGCAAGACTATCATTATGTTTTACTCTTATGAGACAATTGGGTACACTTTTTGTAGTCTGATGTGAAATGGGTCTTAAATGTTCCTTTTTGAGTGGCACTGACTCTGCCATGACGCTCCTGTTCCTAGATACACTAACTGAACTGATTAGTTAAGTTCGGGAGAAAAGAGATATACTCTAAGCCCACCTACATTGAAAACTGATTGGTTGATTTAGCAAAACAGACCATGCATCTTGGATGCGCTTGTAGGCACACACGCACCACTCCTCTCTCTCTCTCCGTTGTGTGCGTGTTAAACTCAGATGCACACGCGATTTGAAGTCCGGTCTGGCTTGCGTGCTCTTGTTCGCTCTAGGTTCCGGGAGATTTTATGTAATTTGCGGGCGTCAGGATATGTGGGAGACTCCCAAAACTTCGGGAGACTTGAGATGTCTAGCTAGACAGCACTTTGTCGCCAGCACAGAATGTACAATGTACCTTAATGTTGTCATGTTTAGCTGACACAAACTCAAAACTAGATGTACCGCATAGCGGTACAAAATATGACCGCCGCTCAGTCCTGTACATCCGTTCCGCGAAAATAAATCACACTTCAATTTGTCTCCATATTTTACTCCATCCCCCACTCTTGAAACTTTTGTGTATGCTTGTTTGGCATGCCTGAGTGTGTGTGTGCGGCTGCACAGAAAGTACCCTACTGGTGCTGAAAAGGTGAATAGATTGTAGAATAGCCAAAGAAGATGTAGAATTGTTATAAAACCTTTAAAATCTCTAAACAATCACAAGTAGGGCAGTTCATCACAGTTCATCCATTGCAACTGGATTGATGAAAGGTCACTTACACCTGTAGGCTACATTGTATTTGGGAAAAGCAAAAGGTATCAGCATAATGTTATTTATTTATTTATTTTTATGTATTTATAAACAAAAACATCTCTGTCAGTTCCATGCCGTTTTCAACAGCTATCAAAAACAAAGGTCATTTTTGGATGGATGGATTTTTTGTGAATGTTTCTTCTTCTACATAAGATTTTAGTCATCTTTAGTTCATGTAATACTTTATTGTCAATGCACAAATTAAGTAACAGTAGTCTGAAACGTTATTGTTAATGCACAAATTAAGTAACAGTAGCCTAGTCTGAAGCGAAGTGCTGTTTACATCTAACCAGTGGTGCAAATAACTGACATGTCCAAATGGGCCTTGATGAAATCATTCGCTAGACTGTTCATACACATTTTAGCAGACCCAACGTTGAAGAGCTTTTGTCCGTTATTGTTAGTGCAAATATAGGCTGATTCATGTTCCCTTGCATTGTTTAACTGAGGTCCATGGCTAGTCTGGCTTTCATCAGACCAAGCTCAATCTTTTAAGAAATCAAAAATAAATGGCGGGCAGATCAGGCTGGGTTCACCCAGCCTAGTCCATAGGCACCCGATATTGTTTAATTTTCGATTGAGATATACACGCTCTGGCTATTCTAAATGCAAAAATGCATCAGGGAGTTATGACAAAGCGGTAACTAACAAACTAGATCCTAATAGAAAGTTGTTAGCTTCCCTAAGCTACAGGTAGGATTATAAGGTAGGCCTATTGACAACATAAATTGTCAATAGGCTATGCCTGGCGACACAAATAAAATCTCCTTTGAAACCAATGGCTTCGCCTTACAGTATCAAAGCGGACTTAAACTGTCATATCGTGGCGAAAAGTTGTAATAACATTCCAGCTCCATGAGTCAATGAAAGCGCAAATGAAGTAGCCACTTCTAAATGGGACCTACTACACAGTAGCTTAAGGTGTTTTGCTAAAACAGCCATAATGAAATGAAGGTGTCATTGTTTGGATACTTCACACACATCGCATGCTTTTTAATTTCACAGACTACAACTACCAAGCTGTAATCAAAGCACATCGATTCCCCCTCTCACACCCTGCACGTGACTTAAAACAAAATAAACAGGCGTCTCAGTCTCACGCGCATGTATAGGCAAAACTGCATCAGACCGGGTGTAGCGTTGGTAAAATCTTCCATTGCACAGAATGATTTTGTAGCACGTGCAATAAATGACAGTCGAAGATACAAACAGTGCTGCTATACATTTGCTTGGTATAACCGCAAGATTTATAGTTTTCTACAAATGCAATAAATCAAATGCCTCCATCACTCAACCAACGCTAACGGTAACATTACCTAGGTCCTTATTGATATTACAAGATTAACGCATTACCTGCAGTAAAACCAAGCATGTCCGATAAACATCCTCAGATTTATTTCGCTTCAAGAAGAAATGGGAATTACACTTCATGTGAACATCGTCCTATCCTTATTAGATGTTAAGCTCGCGGTAAATTACAGTCCTTGTATGAAGCGCCCATTGTTTTTCCAACCCTTTTAACTTCCAACAAAATTACGATCTCACTGCAGCGATCGCCATCTAGTGGACAAACTACTACCGCCAATACTGAAAATGCAGCCATGATGATGATGATGAATATTTATTTTGGCTTTCTTTTTAATCCTACTGATTTTCATTTTTTTACCGGGGAATCACAAATGAGTGATTATGAGCCAGGTTTATGTGGGCCCTTGAGACCAACATACCATAAAAGATTCACAGAGAACTGTGTCTGCCCTACCCTCCTTTCTGGGGTCCAGTCCAGCTGGGGGCTGCAGATGAAAGCGAAAAATGACGGTTCCATGCTATCCATATGGGGGTACATGCTCACCAAGTTTTGTGTACCCCGGTCTTTCAGTGTCCCGGGAATCCTTGTTGGTATGCGTCACTAAATGTACACATAAATTATTTTATTGTAAAGGCCCCCATGAACGAAAGTACACAAAACTTGGCATGCATTCAGAGGGTGTCATAATGATCCTACACTTTTAATTTTGTGCAGTTTTGACCTTGTCAGCCAGAGATATTGAGATGAAAACACCTAATTTTATGCTTTTTTAATTTTTAACTAGGTGGCGCTATACATGAAATAAGTGGTAATGGGATGGGTTGACATGCCCCTTAAGACCAACATACAAAAAAAAGGTGGACCTCCTAGGCCCTACGGTTCTCGAGATATTCACAGAAAACTGTCTCCGGCCACCTACAGGCCAGTTGGTGTATAGTAACATAAATTAATTTATTGTGTGGCCCCCATGAACGGAATTCCACAAAACTTGGCGTGCATACAGAGGGTGTCATAATGATCCTGCACTTCCAATTTTGTGCAGTTTTGACTATGTTAGGTCACAGATACCTTCAATTACACCACCTCATTTTTACTTTTTTTGTGTTTAACTAGGTGGCGCTATACATGAAATGAGTGGTTATGGAATGCGTTGACATGGCCCCCTTGAGATCAACATACAAAAAATAATGGTCCTCCTAAACCTTACGGTTCTCGAGATATTCACAGAAAACTGTGTCTGCCCTACCCTCCTTTCGGGGGTGCAGTCCAGCGTGGGGGCTACAGATCAAAACGAAAAACGATGGTTCCATGCTATCCATATGGGGTTACATGCCCACCAAGTTTTGTCTACCCCGGTCTTTCAGTGTCCGGGAATCATTTGACGGAAATTTGGACGCGAAAAGAAAAAAAAAAAAAAAAAAAAAAAAAAAAAAAAAAAAAAAAATCTGACTAAACCTATATGATCCGGGCTTAGCTTGCGCGGGCGGTCATAATAATGACTGTATAGATAAAATGTGCATCTCTCTCCTCCCTCCATTGTTTATGTTTGTGTCGCTGCGTGGTTTTCCACGTGAGTTGTCCTAATGCTGAAAAGGTTGGCATAGCCTATATGACGTTAATCCCCGAGACAAGAAGAAAGCAAAGAATATATATTTTTACTTAGGAAAATGACAAAATAGTAACGCACAGTGACTTAGATAAGTAACTTTAATCTGATTAATGGTTTGTAAATAGTAGCGTTAGATTACTCGTTACCGGAAAAAGTGGTCAAAATAGACTAACGCGTTACTTAGTAACGCGTTACTGGCATCACTGCACACACACACACACACACACACACACACACACACACACGTCTACTCCTTGGAAAAGTAAGAGCGTGAGTGGACCTGTGACAGATAGATGGGAGCAGTGGGAGAGGGGGAGAATGGAGGTGGGAGATTTATACAAGTGCTGAAAGGAGAGGGGGAGGGGAGGGCACACCCAGTAAGTTATAGCACATGCACGCCCATGTGTGTGTGGGTGTGTGTGTAATAGTCTATGTGTCTGTTTAAGTTTGTGTGTGTGTGTGTGTGTGTAATAGTCTATGTGTCTGTTTATGTTGTGTGTGTGTGTGTGTGTGTAATACTCTGTGTCTGTTTAAGTTGTATGTGAGTGTGTGAAGTTGTATGTGAGTTGTGTGTGTGGGTGTGTGTGTGTGTGTGTGTATTACAGGGAAGCTATACCAGGCGTGTAACTGAAGCGTTCCGTTCGAGACGCATCCATTATAGCGGAAGCTAAATGTTGCAGCAGACGCAACGCGAACAGACAGCTTCAGTTACGTGCCTGGTGTAGCTCAGCCCTTAGTCTATGTGTCTGTTCAGTGTTGCCCAGTCTGCCCGAAATTAACCGGTCGCCCGCCGTTATGAGTCATATAAAAAATATTTTAATGATATTCGGGTCATTTGCGGGCGGGTCAGTTAAACATATTTAAAAGTATGTAAAGTATAAAGGCTAGCATCAATATTTAACTCATAATTGCTTTTCAAAGATATCATTGGTTGAAGCATACAGTAGACCTACTTGCCACATAGGTGGAGAGGTAGAGATGGAGACGGTAAAGAAGCTGAAGACACGAGAAGTTAAAATAAAAAGACACCCCTCCAGGAAAAGCGATATATGGGAAATATTTGGAAAGGTTTTTAAAGAAGATGACAGTAGTGCAAGTTATGTTCTATGTACTTGTTGCGAAGCCATTTAAAATTATGACAGCCACAAAACAGGCAAAACCAACATACAGTAACTCGTCACAAACGCGGCACTGGTAGACTAAGGCCATATAGGTTTGTGCATGCATAAAAGTGACTTTGGTTCGTTATGTCTGTGACTTTAAACAGTGTATGTGCTTCAGTAAAGCTTTGTGCTTCATTCAGCCAACCAGTTCTTATGCTAACGTTTTGACCAGCAATGTATCTCTCTTGCCTACCTTGCTGCCTTCCCCATTTCTGTTTTCGAAAGAAAAATGTATGTCCATGGCCTTGAAATCATGTCTTAGTGTTTACCTTATTATATATATCCTTTGCTGGTTACATGCGTGCTTGCACTCAAACATTATGTCCTGCATATGTGTAGTTCTACTGCATAACGTTTCGCAAATAAATTCGTTTGTTTTACAGAAATGGCCTACTGTCACACTGCATGGAAGGCTATAACCAAAAGCACACATTTTGTAAATAAGCGGGTCGGATTGTGGGTCGGGTATAATTTTGTCCTTATTAATATTCGCGGTCTGAGTTGCGGTCGGGTTAATTTAAAATATCGGGCGACCGCGGGCCGCTTGTGACCAAACCCGCACAACACTGTGTCTGTTTAAGTTGCATGTGTGTGTGTGTGTGTGTGTGTAATACTCTGTGTGTCTGTTTAAGTTGTATGTCTTTATGTTTAGGGGTGCATGTGTATGTATGTTTGTTTATGTCACTTTATGCATACATATGTGTGTGTATGTGTATTTGTGTGTAGGTATATATGTATATACATGTAAGTATTTATGTGTGTGGTTATGGTGTTATGTGTGTGCGTGTGTGTGTGTGTGTGTGTGTGGGGGTTGGTTGTCTGGTGTTACACTCAACCCATATCAGCACAATCTCTTTCATTTGCATCTTTTATTTGTTTCCATGAAACGCTCAAGGCGACGGCCGTAGAGTGGGAGGGGATCTGGGACAGCCTCCCATTTCAGTAAACATATAACCCTGCATTTCTCCACCCAGTGGGTGTGTGTGTGTGTCCATGTGCATGTGTGTGCATGTGTGTGTGTGTGTGTCTGTGTTCCAAATCCCAGTGATTGGTGGACAGTAGGGGTGTAAAGATTAACCGATACGTATCGGTATCCGTTTTTAACGTGTAAGATACGGCTACATCAATACGTGAAGCCCTGTATCGGAATAAAACTGAAATGAACCGGTCGTTATATCGATTTACTTGTTACGAATCGGTTCACAACCTTTTCCGCTCGCTCAGACTCTCATTTACGTTCCAAGCAACGCGTTCATCCCACGTCCGGTTTTGAAACTATACGTGGCACGGAATTGTGGGTAACGCAGTTCGTTTTTGGCTACATTCATTGCCCAAAGTTGTCAAATGACCTCATTACCCATACATCTACTGCAACTTAAGCACGTGACAACTCGCACTCTGTCTTTTTTTTGTTTTTCAAAATCCATATATTTTTTTATAGGTTTCTGCATTAGGTCTACCGTTTGAACAAAATAAACCCAGAAAGTTCATTGATATGTAGGCCTATTTTATTCTTGTAGGCTATATGAGAAAAGGCCAAGAGTGTCTTAAGCACTGTTTTGTTTTATTTCGGTATTGTCTTACCTCAACAAGGCCACAGCTCCATGAAAACAATCAGATATAAGTCTATAAAAAAATATGTTGTATTTGGCTGCTGTGTTGTAGACTATTCTTTTTTCATTTCAATACAGTATATGAAACAAACCTCAGTTTAGATAATCATATTCACACATTTTTTTGCCTAATTGACAACCATGACCATGATAACTGATAATATAAAATAAATGTGCACCTTGAGCAAATGATAAAAAATCTTTCAGAATGCTTTCCATTCTTGAACTGCATCGAATCGCATCGAATCGCATCGAATCGTACTGAATCGTTTTTTATGAACATGTATCTTTTCTTGTATCGAATCGTGCCCATGTATCTAGATGCGAATCGTATCATCTTTTACATGAGAGATTATGTGTTAGTGTGATAGTGTTTCCTCTATAATTTTTTTCCAAAAAAAAACATACCTACGTAGTTTTTGTGATATTGTTGACAGACATACCACACCGCAGAAGCTATGGTGCAGTAAATGGAAGTGCTTTAGGCACACACACCACTAATGTTTATGAAAACAATATGTTTATGGAATAAAACTAGACAGGAACTAATGACATCTGATAAATATTGCTGTATTGTTAAACTGCAATGATGTGAGCGCCTGCCAGCGGAGGGCACTTAGCCTACCACGCATCTGGACAATATTGTGCACCTGTCCGAATTCTGAAGCAGTGACTGCTGCAACCAAATGAACATACAGTTATTGAAACACTGCAAAGAAAGTTAACAACCTACATCAACACAACAATATAAAGGCAACCATGACTACATTGTGCGTCTGCACTAATTCCAATGCAGCGGCGGCAATAATTTTGCAGTGACGGGCCGCCCCCACAAAATGAACATAAAGGAATCACTGCACACACACACACACACACACACACACAATGTACATTACCTTAAATGTAAATGTTTTTCTATTACTCTTTGTGAATAAAGAGACCTCTCCTTTTCACCTATACCCACTCTCCTGTCATAAACATTTTAATGACTGCCTTGTGCCTCACCTGCAAAGACTGTGCAACCAAACACACACCCACCTGCACTCAGTTTCATATTTCCTGCTGTGTGTGTATGTATTGTGTATGCATCTATCTATCTTTTGTACTATTGGAGATTCTAACAGTGTGGGGATATTGGTACAGACCATCAACCCTCTAACATGGTTTAGTGCAAGGATTTGATTGGGTAATTGGCTGGCCTATTTAAAGGCAGGCTGATTTTACATAGAAAAGGACAAGAGTCTGAAAACAGATGAGACAATGGAAGACGAATGGAAGAGCTAAAGACCCAGGGACAGGAAAGTTTAATGTTTGAAAATGAATTGATATAAACTTGCTTACACACTAAATCTTTGCTTGTCACACAATGTCTAAACATGTCTTCCAAACATCATAACCCCACACCAAATCTGCAAAACCATACACTAATTCTCAATGTTTGACTCAGTTTTCAATTTACTAAAACACATTTGCAAAACACCACACACAATTTTCTACTTAACACACAAAAATCGAACAGGAAGTAACTTGATTTCATTTTTCAAACACAAGATGCAGGGGAGTATTGTTGCGCTCAGATGATCTAGAGTTTAGCCAGGTGCGTTTGAACCAGGAGTTGAAGAGAGATAGAGGAGTAGTTCGCACACTGAAAAAAATGACTTGAACAAAGTCTTCAGAAAAGAGTTTTTTCATTTAATTTTGGGAGCAAGAGCAGACGTTTCAGCCATCCGGCTATTTTTAATGCTCACAGTGAATCAACTGCAGACATGCAATTAACAAGTACCCAGTTGGGTTAAGGGCAATTAACAAGTACCCAGTTGGGTTAAGGGCAATCAAGAGACAGGGGTGGTGGGAGGGGCTTTAGGCCAGACCCAGATAACAAGTATAGATGCATTTGTTTTTGTTACAACACTTGTAGACATTCATTTAAAAGAGTTAGTGAGATAAAAGTTTTACAAAAAGCATGATAGATTTAAGTCCTCGTTTATCCCTTTTGGACAAAGGCTACCAAGTTCAGAAATCCAGAAACATTCTCTCTGAAGCAGTGTTCTATCCAAGTCCCCGCCTCTCCTTTTAGGCAAGATCCTATCCACACCCAGAAATCTTAGGTCAGCAATGGAGTGCCCTGTAGACTGAAAATGTCGGGCGACAGATGACATTTCATCAGCTCTCCTAATTGCACTCTTATGTTCAATTACTCTTGTTCGTAAGGCCCTGGTGGTTTTACCTACATACAGTAATGGGCAAGGACAGATTACAGTGTTTCCCACAGAATTGAATTCCATTTGTGGTGGTAGGTTTGCAGAATTAACTTGAATACAACAGTTTTAACATATTAGCACAGCGTGGTTATGATGCTAACCAGATTTATGCACAATTTAGTACAACCTGGAAAATCATTGTGTGGTGGTCAATGTTGATATTGTGGTGGGCCGCCACAAATAAGTCAATGTATGGGAAACACTGGATTAGAATATACACAACATGGGTGGATTTGCATGTGATGAACTGTTTGATTTTTTATGTCTTATGTGTGTGTGAATGTGTGAAACACATCAAACACAACCCATCAAAATGCCTCTAAATCACCAGTGCTTCACTCTCTCTCTTCACATGTGTAAACACTCATTACTTTTACATAACACCATAGTATAGGCCTATGAATGAATAGATATACTCTATATGTAGGTATGGACCCTTTCAATCTGGCCCTAGAGGATTTGCGGTTGAAATGTTCAAACCCAATACTTTGAAAATGTTCTACAAAAAGTCGACTTTATGTACAGTAAAACTTGTCTTTTTTACTATATTTTTATGTCTCCCCAAGGACAGACACACACATACACACGCGCACACACACATAAACACACACACACACACACTTTTCTTTGGAAAAAGCAAAGTAATTTGATAGTAGTCAGTCATTTCCGTCTGCAAAATCAGCTTTTTCAGAACTGCATGTATATCTGGTGGTCATTGTATTTTGCTTTGCTTTGTTCTTGTTGGCTGTAAAATACTGTATTCGCAACAGCAAATTATTTGGGAAAAAATCACTATTTTTGGTTTCAACATTGCTTGCATTTTTACTGTGTATTTCAACTTCCCTCTGTAGATACCGTAACTTTCACTCTTGTATGGAAATACATAAAGCCTATGAAAGACAGAAGAGCGTTTTGAGCAACAGTGTGTACATAATGTATCCAAAATGTCATATTATGACAAAAGTGTTTGTAATGTGAGGCGAATGTTTGATTTAAAGACGTGTTTATGACATTTTGAATGTTGTGTGTCATTTTGCGGGAGATTTGAGGCATTTTGCATTTTGTGTGAGCAATTGTTGGTTTTGTGTGTGGAGTTTTGAAAAATAGACACAGAGTTTTGAAAACGTGTGTAAACAGTTGTAAAAAAACTGTAAAAGTAAACCTTGCTTGCTGTTAGGCAAAGGGAGGTTTGGTCCGGAGAAAGGCAATGTTGCCTTGTTTGGACCAGGTTCCTAGAAAGAGAAGTATTGAAACTGTTGTCTAGTTTAAAGGGGTAATCCGGCCAGGGTGAGTTGAATTGTTGCCTTGGGTGTCCTGAAGATCCCTGGATTTGATGTCTGCATTTCTGGTGGTTCATGGACAATAAATAGATCTTTTGTACTGAACTGCTGTCTCCTGCCACCTTTTTCCCTCAGACACCATCTTACCCAGTGCTGCACCTGCCTAAAGGTGGGGTTGCCCCCACAGTCCCTCACACTCTCTCCCTTTTGGTTGTCTCCCTCTATTCTTTAGGGGTACAAGCAGGGAAAGCTGTTATTATTATCTTATCTCTTTATCTTCCTCCCCCATATATTTCTCCTTATGTTGACTGTCCTGTTTTGAGTCTAAAAGCGAGCAGTTAGTCTCGCATGCGGTCTGGTCCTGGTCTCTTTCCTGCCACTTTGTCCTCCTCTCTTCTCCCTTGTTCCCTTGCTCCCTCACTCCATCTCTCTCTCTTTCTCTCTCTCTCTCCATCTCTCTCTCTCTCTTTCTCTCTCTCTCTCTCTCTCTCTGTCTTCCGCTCGCTCGCTCTGCCTTGGCCCCGGAGCCCGAATGCTCACTAATAACGGGGCCCTGAATATTTCAGACACAATTTATATTTAATCCGCAATCTCAGATGCAAGCGATTCAGTTCCATATTGCAGCCCTGGGGCCCGGACCCGGTCTCATGCTTTTTTAATGGCCACACTGTGTCCGTCTGCAGAACAACAGCACAGAGAGAGATGGAAATAGAGAGAGACAGAGAGAGATGGATAGAGAGAGATCAAGGAGGAGGGGGAATTGTAAACACACATCTGTGACATGCGAGATGGTCAGGAGACATCACTGAGTCAGAGCGAGGCTAGAACATGGGAGTTAGTGTCCGGAGTGTGTGTTCAAGGGGAATCAGAGGGGCCACGTGAGGCTGTGTGTGTGTGTGTGTGTGTGTGTGTGTGTGTATGTGTGTATGTGTGTCTCCATTGGTCACCTTCTATGACTCACTGTCATGTCATGTGGAGCATCTGAGGGCAGAGCAGATGGAATGTGGAGATAAAGCGTCCATGTTTTATTTATAGGCTAGTTGATGTGGTCACTTTGAAGCACATTCTCTTGGTTAGCAAGACTTTTCCGAGGTGTTTGTATGGAAGAAACCTGGTGTAGAGAAACAGGATGCAGTACATACGTATGACTTTGCTCCTGTTCTCCCATTCTCCTTTGGACAGTGCACAGCGTGGACCAGGGGTGGACATGGCCCCAATCTCCTTTGGACAGTGCATAGCGGGTCTCTGTTTAGCCTTTTTGCGCACATTTAAATGTCTTTTTTCGTCACTGTAAACTTGTAGTGTGGCCATGGAAACTTGTAGTGTGGCCATGACAATGATGATGTACATGCATGGTTGCCATAACAACAACAAACACCTCTATGGTGTTTCAGCTTCTTGGTGTGACAGCAAAATATTTGGAAAACAGCACAAAAACATCAGGGTTGAAAGGGGACATTTTACCTAACACATACTGTAAAATCAACATCAATAAAAATCTAGATTTTCAGAGTCACCTGGCTCAGTGTGCCTGCTATGAGACCCGCCGTGCCGGTGTCTCTGTCTCCAGCAGGAGACCCTGGCTAGGGCTTTGATTTCTGTCGTCCCAGACATCCTCTCAGCGTGTACCCTCCGCTGCTGTGCCGATGCCCCCAGGATCCCTCCGCTCGCTGAGAGTCAGCCTCAGCAGAGAACAAAGCGCAGACATGACATTAAACATTCATCTGTAATACCTTTCGGCAGCCCCACATGACGAATGAGAAGTAAGTGTGCAGTAAGTATGCATGTCCCTCTGAAATATGCATTCTGAAAGTATGGGGATGGGATGGATGAATGGATAAAAGATGGATGGAGGCATTGATGGATGAAATGATGGATAGATTGATGGGTTGATAGAGGCATGCACTGAAGTGTGTGTGTGTGTTGTGTGTGTGTGTGTGTGTGTGTTTGGGGGCGGTGGTGGGGGTAACACTGAAATCTCATCTCCAGCCAATATCCTTCATATGAGATGGCTGAACAGCATTATTCAATTGCTGGCTAGGGAATCCAAACACCTGAAGCATGAGAGATGCCGGGAAATGTCTCAGTGCACCTGCCATCTGACTTGGGAAATGTTTTTAATCATAGCATCTTGATGGGTGCAGACTTTGCGTTAACTTTGAAATCGGCCTAACCAATCATGTTCCACCAAGCAGAAGTCCTACTAATCATTCATGTTTCACCAAGCATAAGTCCTACCTGCCTCGCCACTAACCTTTGCAGACTGATAACAAACTGCATTGGCAGTAAGGACGCAAGTATTTACCTTTGCTTGCTGACCGGTCTGCCATCGGTGGTTGAGGGAAGTGTACATCCACTGAGAGTAGCCAGATTAGTACCTCAATGAAAGCCAATGAGCTGAGATACAGGCCGGCACTGCCCAGCTAGGTTCTGAGGGGAGCCCATGATGAATAAATAGTCAGTGTGTGTGTCGGGTGTGTGCCGGAGCATCATTTGTCACACACAAGCCTGCATCCGTGGTCAACTGTGTGTGCTGGAGTGTGTGAGTGTGTGTGTGTGTGTGTGTGTGTGTGTGTGATCAGATCTGCCTAAGTGTGTAACATACTTCCTTCAATGTTTGGATCTCTGCATCTTCCCCTGTGTTAAGTTCCAAATAACAACATTAAAGTGTGTGTGAGAGAGAGAGAGTGTGTGTGTGTGTGTGTGTGTGTGTGTGTGTGTGTGTGTGTGTGTGTCCATAGTGCTTATAGTGTATGTGCAGGGCAGCAGGAGCACAGCTGTGCAGTGTCCAAAGATTTATGGGGGTTTTCCGTCTGCATGGTGGAATAGATGCTTGAGGTCAGAGGTCAAAGGGTTAGTTACAGTGCAGAAAACACATAAAGACACTGTTCACTGTAGTCAGGCCATGTCAAAAGGCCATCTCAGGTTGGCCTTTTCGCAATTAGTAAAGACCTTTGCAGTAAATCGACCCCCATCTCTCTGCACCTCTCTGCACCTCTCTCTCTCTCTCACACACACCACACACACACTCTCTCTCTCTCTCTCTCACTCACAAACAGATGTGACGATCAATACACTTTGTGGCAGATGGCTAACCTTATCATCTAAAACTTACATCTACATTAATTACCGGAGACGCTGCATACATATTACCCCTGAGGGTCCTCTCTCTCTAACACACACACACACACACACACACACACACATGCACAGACATTTGTATGCGTGTGTTCATTACAATGTAATCATCCTATATCCTCCTCCTCAGGGAACGTATGTCTGTTCCTATCTTCCTTTTGTTTTCTCTCTCTCTCTCTCTCTCTCTTTCTTTGTGCCTCCCTTTTATCCTTACATGATTGTTGTTCCCCATCAGATCTGTGGGCTGGAGCACCAGGGGACACTCGTAGCCAGTGCTGAGGCTCCAGGGGCGTTCTCTCCCTCACTCCCTCTCTCTCCATCTCTCTCTCTCTCACACACACACAGAAAGAGAGAGAGTGAGAGATACAAATTTAGTGCTTACATATACTCACAACTGAGGTGTGTGTGTGCGTGGTGTGCAGGGGTGCTCTACTTAGTCAGCCTCTGTGTGCACTGCCTGGCAGAAGTGCATGGAGCTGTTGGCAAAGCTCTCTGCGCATCCGTTACCCACCCGTGCACAGCTGCCCAGGGACACAGTGTGTGTGATTCCACTAGCCTTCTGGCAAGTGTGTATGTGTGTGTGTGTGTGTGTGTGTGTGTGCGCACACATAGTCAGAAATCATATTATTGCATTTACATGATATAAGATTGTTTCCTCCAAGCTTATGAAAACCTTTTGCATGTAAAGTTGTTTTTCTTCCTTTGTCACAGGAATTCATTTAATATATATTGTAAGACCTTGCACAAACTCTCTATCTCTATCTCTGACTCTCTTTCTCTCACATACACAGGGACAAAGAGAGAGATAGAGATAGAGAGAGAGAGAGAGAGAACCAGAGAAAGAGAGAGAGAGTGTTCCTGAATCTCCCGTGGGAATCCAACTCCTCAGTCTGAAGGTGTAAATGAAAAACCTGTGCTGGGGTAAAGAGACCACAATCACCAATGATCTGCCATGAAAAACATAAGCATCATCTTGTGACACTGTCACATTAATTTAAGTGTTCCTTTACATTTATTATTGCACAGAACATTACCTTGATTTCATATAATGTTTATGTATGAGGAATGATATTCATATGTATATCTGTGTAATATATGTATGTGGGGTGTCTCTTTAAGGCCTCGGCCGCCCGCGATCGCTATGACCACGCATACAAGCTTACTTAGGTGGGTGCGTGGGTGGGAGAGATTCAGCAAGTGCAGGGGTGTTTGAATGCGTGGCGCCAGTATTGTTTGCTGCAGCTACATAGATATAAAGCTAGTTCCCGTGAACTGCACCATGAACCAAGGGGAGATGCATGGGTCACTAGAAGAATTCCTGTGGGGGAAGTAACATCACTAATTAGTTCACTTTACGTATCAGACCCAGAAGAGAATGAACAAAGCATTGGAGATGAGGGAAACACATCTTACCTCACACTTCCTGCTCTCACAACCATTACCACCGACTTAGATTCAGTCATGGACAGATTAAATACACTTGAGACTGACTTCAGAGATTCTGTTAATAGTGCCTTAAACAGAGAAGCAGGCATAAGGAGTTATGTGGACTGAAGTGTTGAGGCACTTGAGCAATGCATGATAACAACACTGAAACAGTTTGAGGAAAAATGAGTGGAGTGCTTACAGAGGCGTGATGAAAAATGGAAAGCAGAAATTGAACGGCTGAAGCGCACCAGCCTTGTTGCTCTCCCGAGGCCTTATCCACACACGGGAGCTACTATTCTTCCACCTCATAGCCGCTCCACTCCTGCTCAAGTTTACTATGGTGTTCCATTGGCACCTAGTTCCTCCAGTGCCTTCACACAAACACATGCTTCTCTTAGCACAGCAGGGCCTGTTATGACCCCGTCTATCAGTAGCATCACTTCTCCTTCTCGCCAACATGACCACTCCTGACATGGCATCTAGTTCTGACAGTGCTGTGCAGCCCTCTACTCATGTTCAAGAGCTCATTCCAAGCCAACCAGCGCATAATGTGGTAGGTGCCCAGCTTTAGACACCATTCACGGGAGCACTCTCTCAGCCACCTACACCGCCTTTTACACTAAGCACAAGCCTCTCACCTCCTTTGAGTGCTTCAGGTAGCCAACCCACCCCCCCAGACCTCCTGTGGTTTATTCCAGGCCGGCTATCCAGATGGAGTTTCCTTCTTTTAGTGGGTCCAGGGAAGCTGCCAATGTTCTTAATTTTGTTGATCGCTGCGAAACATTTTTTGCAGTGCGGCCATCGTCTGATGCAGAGCTGAAAGGCGCCCTGTCCAACACGCTTAAAGGGCCAGCACATAGCTGGTGGCGAAAAACAATGTGCACAACTGGCTTGAGTTTAAGAAGGCCTTTAAGGATGCCTTCCTCCCTCCTGATTATCTCACCGAGGCAGAAGAAAAGCTACGGGACATGGTACAGTTGCCAGATCAGTGTCTGGGGATTTTGCTTATGACTATCGTGCTCTTTGTCTGTGGTGGAAACCAGACATCACAAAGACTGAGTTGGTGCGCAAGATCCTGAACAACTGCAACCCTCGAATAGCTGGCTGTCTCCAGGGCACTGTCACAAACGTGGACCAGCTGGTTCAGATTGGTACCCTGGTGGAGAAAGACTGCACCTCATCTAAAAAGTACTGGGGAAAGGTGGACCAGCAAGGGAAGCTCCATAAAGCTGGACTGACACTTCACCTTAAGAAGTGTGCCTTTTTCCGGCAGGAGCTGAAGTTCTTGGGCCACGTAGTCTCGGACAAGGGTGTGCAGGTGGATCTAGAAAAGACTCTGGCAGTGACCATGTATCCACCGCCCACTAACATCAAGACCCTCCAGCGTTTCTTAGGCCTTGTGGGGTGGTACCACAAATTTATTCACCATTTTGCAGACCTGGCTGCTCCATTGAATCGGCTGAAGAGGAAGGATGTAGAGTGGGTCTGGTCAGAGGAATGTCAGCAAAGTTTTGATCAGCTGAAGAGGGCACTGGTGGACGCACCTATCCTCATGGAGCCTGAGACCTCCCTGCCATTTGAAATCCACACGGATGCCAGCGATGTGGGTTTGGGGGCTGTGCTGGTGCAAAGAACAGCTGAAGAGGAGAAGGTGATCGCCTATGCATCCAGGGGGTTGCGTGGTGCAGAGTGCAATTACTCCACCTCTGAAAAGGAGTGTCTTGCAGTCGTCTGGGCTGTTGAGAAGTGGAGGCACTACCTTGAGGGGGCGGAGTTCACCATACACACAGACCATACTGCCTTGACCTGGGTCTTCAATTGTCCAAAAACCTCCTCTTGCCTGACTCGCTGGATCCTGCGGCTCCAGCAGTTTCAATTTAGAGTACAATACAGGAAAGGACTCCATAACATTGTGCCTGATGCCCTGCTCCGAGCTGTTACACCTAACTCTTTAGCTGCAGTCTGTGCTGTGGCGAATGTGTCCGATTCCTCTGAACTGCCCTCCTCCCTGTCTGAAATAAGGGAGGCACAAGAAGAGGATTCAGAGGTCACAGACTTGGCCAAAGAGGCAGACACCCTTAGTAGGTCTGACAGGATGGGCTTCACAAAGCTGCAAGGCCTCCTGTATCGACGGTCTCCTGTGAGGGATAAATATCAGCTGGTTGTCCCAAAGTCTCTTGTGCCTGTCTTTCTGGCCTACTTCCACAATCATCCTCTGAGTGGGCATCTGGGCAGGCTGAAAACACTCCTGAGGATCCTTGAGGTAGCTTGGTGGCCATCCGTTTGCAAAGACGTTTGGAATCAAATCAAGGTCTGTACCATCTGCCAAGTCTACAAGGCTGAAAATCAGAAGCTGGCTGGCCTCATGCAGCCTACTCCAGTGGAGGATCCTTGGGAAAAGCTGGGCATGGACCTCATGGGGCCCTTTCCCCGCAGCAAAAGGGGCAACACCTTCCTTCTCGTCCTTGTGGATTATTTCACAAAATGGGTGGAGATGTTTCCTTTAAAAGATGGCAAGGCACACCACATTGTGTTCATCTTGAAAGATGAAATCTTCACCCGCTTTGGTGTCCCACGGGAGTTGGTCTCTGACCGGGGGCCACAGTTCACTGGCCATGAAATGGCTAACCTCTGCAAGACCTGACCCCAAGCCAAGCTCACTGAGTGGTCCAAACGGTCAATCAAGACGATGATTGCATCATACGTGGGGAACCAACATAAGAACTGGGACCAGTGGATCAGGGAGTTCAGTTTCGCCATCAATGCTGCCTATCATGAGACCACGGGCCGAACACCTGCAGAGCTGGTGCTCGGGAGGACCCTGAAGGGCCCACTGGAGAGACTCATTGGTTCACCTCCTACGCCACAACAGTCACCATACACACTCCTGGAGAGACAAAAACAAATGAATGAGCAAATCAAGAAGAGTTGAGGCGTGTCAGTCCAGACAAGCCAGGTATTACAATACCCACAGGAGAGGTGCACAACTCCTGCTGGGAGACCTAGTCTGGGTCCGTACTCACCTGCTCTCTAAAGCATCAGAAAATTTCTCATCTACGCTTGCGCCCAAATGGTCAGGTCCGGCTACCGTGATGAGAAAACTAGGCCCCATCAATTACCGTATACAGTGGAATGACCAGGACAAAAAGATGGACACTGATAATGTGGTCAACCTGAAGCCCTATTTCGGAGTTCAGGCCCCGATGCCTCCGGCTGGGGGGCATCTGTGACACACATTAATTTAAGTGTTCCTTAACATTTATTATTGCACAGAACTTTACCTTGATTTCATATAATGTGTATGAGGAATGACATTCATATATGTACACCTGTGATATATATTTATTTTCCACTTTATTTATTATTTTTCGCTCGCGTTCCGACAGAGGATTATTTTCGCCGCCTACCTGTTTCCTGGTTGGAATATAAAGACTATAGCGAGGGGTTCAAGTATTATGTGGTTGCACGGGATAATTGGTGCAATAATAATATACTGCGCTAAGCGCGTCATTCAATTCAACTGTTTGGTGCGTCTTTTCTTGTTTGTTCAGCGCAGTCTGAATATTTGTTGGTTGCTGTGTGCTTTATTAACGGCAGTATACCTGCTCTTATGCATATGTGTTTGTGTAATAAGGCAAAAAGTATTTGTGACAGTATTGAAGTGTTTTGTATTGAAGTGTTTTGTTATTGTCGATTACTACTTTCATTCCCAAGAAGCCCTTGTGCGTTTATAGTAACACAGCTGTTTAAAAAGGACGTAAAGGGCTGATTGTTACAATCTGACAAATGACATGCATCCATGTTCCCTTGCAAAATAAAGCTGGCACTATGTTTTGCACTGGGCAGAATACGCTCTGTGTTGCTCACAACTATTAATTATGAATAACGTACATGTTGTGGTCTCAGTGTGACGGGTGTAGTAGACTTGCTGTTTGCATCTCCCCCGACGCTGTTTTTCTCTCTTCCCCTCATCTGCACTACTGCATGAGCCACGTGTCAACACCGTAGCGTTTGGAGTTGACAACGTCATGTCAACATTGTCATTTTGCTCAACCCTTTACTCCATGTTACATCGTTATAATAATGCAGTCACAGCCATTTAGAATCCTCCACGACGCCCTGAGGACTTGGACAGCCTTCTTACAGTAATCTTACTGCTGAGAGCCTACTCCATAGTCAGCAGATATCAACCCCAATGCACAGACACGGTCAGTATGGCCTGTGGCCCTGTCCCTTAGCAGCAGGGAGTCCCCTAAGGCACTTGATCAGTTTTAGAGTGTTAGCATTTAAAGCTAGCATATGACTAAAAGATCAGCTAAACACCTTTCCATTTTTGTTGTTCATGTGCTGTTGTGTCTGAATTAAAACACTTACTTTAGCAGTTGGTTATTCCGCTCGCTGCCATCTTGCCAGTCAAAGGGAGTTGTTCAAAACCTCTCTTTTAAGTAAACTCTGTGTAGACAAACAACATTCTCAATGTTGGGCTTCATGTGTAGCGACCCGGATGATACTGTACTTGAAGCAAATTTTCGTGTTGTGTTGAGCCTTCTTTATGTGGCGCCCCCTAATGCACAGCTGACTACGCCACCCCTTGAGATAAGTGTCTGATATTAGAGCAAGGGGAACTCTATCCCAATGAATGTACAAAGACAGGTGTTTAGAAAAGTATAAAAATACAGTCTTTATTAAATACTTAAAGGTGTTGCTGTGGTTGGTCAACAATTACACATGGAGGGGGGAAGGGGAAGTTACAGCCATCAAGTTTAGACTAGTCGAGTGACTGAGATGAAATACTAACAGGATGTTAGGTCTCACTACCACACGTGAATGATGATCGCACTTCTTGAAGTAATACACGCCAAGAATTCACAATACACTGCACTGCAAATCTTCTGTCGCTAAGGAAAGCCTAACTAAAGGCATTAAGGCTCACACACAGCACTACAACCAGTCATTGAGTGAACTTTTAAGGGAACCCGCTATCCAGTAGCCCCTCACACTACCCAGGCTCGACTGTATCTGAAATTACTTAGGGCCTTAAGGGGAAGACAAGGGAAGACAGGGGTAAAAGAAAAGAAAAGCCCCTCTAACCTGTGGCTCACAGAACGGCCTATACACTATTACATACACCTAGCCACAGGCTAGAAGGGGCAAACAAAATACATATGTAAAATATGCACAGTCTAAGAACCATACCAGTCATACAAACATACAGTGTAGAGAACAGCAGCTTAGCAACACCATGTAGCAGTCTGGATCTAAAAAAACACAACACAATCAAAGAAAAAGCAAACCACATTAAACACTGCAATTTACCACACTTTGCAGCATGACATATAGCATGGTACAGGCAGTCCGATACATCATAGTTAACTCAAACATGCAATGACCAATCAGCCTTCACTAAAAGGAACTTGGGCTATGACTGCAGCTAGGGCTAAAAACTACAGCCAACGAAGATACATTCACCTTCTCATCCCCTTTGCCAAGCCATTCACACATAATACCCATTTCCCCCAAAGGTAGATCATAAACACTCCCGTAAACTCGACATACCTGTTGCGGTGAAAGTTAGCACAAGCTCTTGGACATTTACACTTCCCCCTCGCTGGCGGCCACAATAGCCAGCGAAGTGCTGATGGGAGATAAACACAGCGGCACATTACAAACAAGGCAGCCAGGACAAACTAATGTGACTACTGTGCTAGATAGCGTACCTTGATCACATACGGAGAACTTTGACACAATTAGCTCGCCCCTCCAAGCATTGGTGGAGCTGCCTCACAGCGGCCTTGCTGGCGTCTGCTCAGTCACACGCTAACAAAACAGACACCCACTTAATATCCAATGGCCGCACTCTAATCAAACGCAACAAACGTCTATGAGGAAACATTTCAGGCCTACCTTCAACTTGACGCCGCACCCGAACCACTGCCACTCACACAGCCGCATTTGATGTGTGAAACGCTACTGACCTAAGGACCCCAGGTGCCTATAGATATGCCCGCTCCCATAATGTCAGGTGACTTAATTAGTCAATGCCCACCCTCACCCTACTTAGTGGCGTAACGGGAGTGTAAGAAAATGAGCAGCAGCAGCAGAATTACCCAGGCTACATTTAAAAATAGCAATTTTGATTAAAAATGGTGATTCCATCCTAATTATTCTTTTAAACAAAAGTTTGACTCGGGTACATTCACAAAAAATCCTAGGTTGCATTTTGGCAATAGTTACACTTTAATAATTTTGTCCAGGTGGGTAATCCTGCAGCCATTTACACCATATTTCACTGCAGCATGCTATACCATTTACTGCCACAGCTCAGCATAGGAATATTTCAGGCAGTCTACAACATTTTCATCAGGCAGAAATAGTGATTTCATTCTCTTTTAAAGCAACCTGCCAGTCTGACAGGGTGCAACCATATGGTTATAGCTATGCATGCAGTAAATATATGCAACTGAGTTCATGTGTTTCATACGGAGCTAAAGTATAGTACCTGCAACTGAGTTTATGTGTTTAATTTGGAGCTGAAGTACAGTATACCTGCAACGGTGTTCATATGTTTAATTTGGAGCTGAGCATTGATGGTGTGCGTGAGACGGTTTCCTCTTGTCGCTGTTATAAATTATTAAATGAAAACGAGCAGGGTGTATATTTAGTTTCGTCTTGGATTATGTTTCTTCTTTTCTTTTTCTTCTCTTTTAAATGAATATGAATACGATTACTTATTTAGTCCAAGCCTGCAGTCTTAAGCCAGGGACACACAGGCCATCAGCTGTGCAGAGGGAGGTGGCACAGCTGTCACTCAGTGGCCTGCTTTATGGAGAGGCACGGATGGTGGAAAATGAGCTCTCTCTCTCTCTCTCCCTGCGTGCCGAAACACAGATTTACATGGGCAGGAACAGAGGCTCCGCCATCAGGACCAAATCAATATGGACTCTATTACAGCGCCCCGGAACAAACAACTGGACAGACATCCTCTGACACGAAGATGAAGTTTCCTCCTCAGTAGCCCACTGAGGTTCGGTCAACATCAGAAAACGTCAGGTCTGCTCGCCATAACTGCTCACTTCATTACACACACACTTCATTACACACACACACACACACATATTACTGAAGCCCAGGATACTAATCTGTGGCCTTTTGACCTTGTAGTATTAAGCTGTACTCGGCATGACACTGACAGTTACTCATGCTCTAAATTCAGCATACGTGAGTAGTGTACTTTTTGATATTGTTGTTCCCATGGCATGCGGAGTCACATCATTTGTGATGTAACTGGCAGCCTCTGGGTGTTTTTCAGGATCAGATGAGCTGACTCTACGAGGCAGGGCATCAAACAAATTCAAATGTGTTTAAAGGCACACCAAGTATAGAGGAGAGGCAACATCTCCCCTTCAGATTTCAGGGGGAGATTGCAGACGTGAAACCCAGTCTCAACTTCAATTATGATTCCATCCACAAGACAAGGGGATGGCATTAATGATTCGCATTAGGTAAGATATGTCTCTCTGTCTCACACACACACACACACACACACACACACACAATCACTCTTTATTTCTCTCTCTCAAGTGTGGAGCCTGACTGAGTGGAGTTTGCGTTAAGCTCCATTTTTGATTCGTCACACATAATCTCAGACTACCCATGCAGAACATGACAGAGACAAGGACGATGATAGCATAGTCTGCACAAAGGCACACACTGAGACGGGACACACTCACACTCATGCATAGATCTATACATGGACCTGCTGGTCTATAAATTATATGTCTATGTATATTCTCTAAAACCTCAAATCCGTGCAAAAACAAATCTGTTAATTGATTATTATTTAGCGCTGATCTAAGTGGACATAGTCTCCCAGCATTTAATCTGAGTAAGCTATAGGGTAAGGGCTGATGTGTGACTTAAAGGTCACACACACACACACACACACACACACACACACACACACACATTTTATTGCTTTGAAGCTCTTCTTGTTGGCCCTAAAGAGAGCTGAGCCAGAAAGAAATGTATGGAATCTACAGGTAGCACGTCTCGTCTGGAGGTTCATGCTCTGCATCTCTAAGTAACACAGTTTAATGAATGCTTTATAGGGTTCATGCAACAGATCAATTTCTGACAGTCATCCTAATAAAATATCTATTCTCTCTGTTGGACTAGAAGCATGGTAATCATCCATTAGTAGGTTGTAGGTCAGAAATCTTGTTTATTGATCACTTCACTTCTGCTTTTTCATGGACATTTTACATAGCAGACACTTCTATTTATCCATAGCCTGTGCTTTTTCTTAGCCTGTGTTTCAGTCTGTATATAAACAAGTGTGTTCTCTGTGGTGAGGCAATATGCGAGTCCACACTGGGCATCTCATAAACACCTGAGCCCGGAGGGGGTTGAAGGGATGGGTGCTGTCTGTCAGTTGGTGAGATTAGGATGAGGGGGTCGGCAGAAGGGATGGGGGGTGCAGGGTGTTGGCTGAGGATAACTGCTGAGCAACACCTGTTACCTCGAGCTGTTCCATTGTCCCTTCCACACACACATACACACACTTCCTGCAGTGCTCGACTGTGTGTGTGTGTTTGTGAGAGAGAGTGTTTGTGTGTGTGTGTGTGACTTGTGGTACAGGAATAGCCTTTTCTCCATCCTAGTTTGTGAGGAAGGCTCCTCTTCAATCTGCAGTTCAATCTGTTCCACCTGCTTGTGCTCTCTGTGGTCCACAGGCACAACTGTTGCCTCGTCAGGACGCCTCTTAATGGAACAGTTTGAGCAGTACCAGCAGACACTCACACACACACACAATCATGTTCACGCACACATAGACACACAGACACACACCCACACATACACACAAACAGACCTTAGCTCAGTTACTCAGCTTTATGAAGGGTAGACAATGCAATCTGTTTCTGTTGGTACAGTTACTGAGCATGTCGGGATGGGTCCACTCTATAAATGTGAATCAGAACATCTAGGTCTAATGTTGAAATGCATCTGGTGTCAACCCGACTAGGAAATATAACAGCCAGAGGCGATTGCTCTAAGACTACAGGGGAAGCTCAGCCTCCTTTAAAATATCACGGAAAATTGCATCAAATAATACTGTATTACATTAGCCTACTATTCCAACTAGAACATGCTAAAAACGTGTTCAACTTCATGGTTAGTCCGTTCAGCAATAAGGTTTTGCCGGTCATCTATTGTGACTTCCCGCCCCTACATTGCTGTGACGACACGATCTAACAAAAACCCCATAAACGCTCGTCTTCACCAGGTCTTCACTGGACTTTCAATGGCACTACAGAATGGGCTGATCTCAGTGCGGAAAAGCTAGATGTTTATTGGACAAACTCCCCAAAATTGTCATTTCCAGGGAAGCCCGGTGTCTCTGGGAGTGAATTGGGCAGTGGGATGGCCCGGACGCCGAGCCTCTGTATGATGATTGGAGGACCGGTCATACCGCTCTTTTATGATTGACATATGTTGCGATCGGAGAGGAAGAGTTTCAAGTTCAGGGATGCCTTGCAGTGTTGGCAGGTGAAGTCGAGAGGCAAGCTGCAGCTCAAATTCTCATATATTTGTGAGCAATGCAGTCGGTTTCCATTTGTCTTTGTTCATAACCCACTGTAAATAAAACGTATATGGATGTACTGAGATTGTGACTTTTGTTTCAGTTGTGTATTTTAGCTAGGTTGTTGCCAGCTAGCTCACAGCGCTATTTAACTGTGTAGCCTGTGTGTGTGTGTGTGTGTGTGTGTGTGTGTGTGTGTGTGTGTGTGTGTGTGTGTGTGTGTGTGTGTGTGTGTGTGTGTGTGTGTGTGCGAAAGATGGAATAGTTTGACATCTGCAATAGATGTGTGGGTCTCTATGCAGGTAATGGAGTCTACACACCTGGAGGAAGACTGGACCACTCTGGCACCTTCTCAGCCCCAGGACACACCAGATAGATTAGATGGGACGTGTGTGTGTGTGTGTGTGTGTGTGTGTGTGTGTGTGTGTGTGTGTGTGTGTGTGTGTGTGTGTGTTGGTATACAATATCTATGCATGAATTCATGTTTATGTCAGTGTCTGTATTCATGTATGCATGCTGGCATGTGTGGATTTGTGTGTGTGTGTGTGTAGGGGTCTAAGATGGTGTGGAAGTGGACTCTGTCACAGATATCGCACAGATCTAATTTAGACACAGCCATATCAATCCCCGTGTAGGATAGCAGTCCAAAGTACACACACACACACAGAACACACACGACACGCACATTGACACACACGTACACACACACACACACACACACACACTCGGTGCTCCAGACAAACATTCATGTGTGTGTGTGGATGTTCTAGGCCATGACCAAATGCTTTGATATAACCTGACTTCTCCACAGGCATTTACACTCTCTAAAACAAATACAGGCTTTGATGAAATATTCAGCTATAGATGGCCCCTGGTCATTAAATAATTGGCCATGCTGGTTACGTGACCTGAGGACAATTGAACGGGTGTGACGATCCATGCTTCGCCTATAGACTCGGCTTTGTGGTATGGAGTGATGTAATCAAGATGAAACTATCAGGATAATAGTGTCAGGGTCCATGCATTTTTGTTTTCTGTAGTGATTTGTATTTCTTGTGTGTTTTGCCTTGTCTTATATCTTCCTATGTCACTTCCTGTTGTGCTTTAATTTACTCCCCGTGTTCTGTACCATGTGTTCCTTGTTTTACCCTTGTCATGTGCTTTTGCTTCTTGACCATACCCCTCACCTGAGCCTTGTTCCCTGATTATTGCCTTGTTCCTTTCCACCTGTGTCTTGTTAGTCCTGTTTGGTTCTGTGTATTTAAACCCTGTCTCTTCTTGTGTTCTTTGCTGGATTATTTTGGGTCTTTCAGTCACATCATGTAAGTCCTTGTCAAGTCCTTATCTCCAGTGTACTCTGTGTCAAGCTTTGTTTTTTGTCATCTTCGATTTTGGATTTTGTGTTGCCTTTTGGAATTTAATCAGTTTTTTGAAGTTTTGAAATCTTCTGAGTGTTGGACTGTTTTTGCCCTGCTTTTGTGGAGTTTGTTCCTGCCCTGTCAGGGTTTCCTTATTTTTGAACTGCCTTTTTGAAGCTAAGTTTTTACATTAAAGTCTTTTCCCTTCAATTCCTGATTTGGTGTCTGCTATTGGGTCCAATCCTGCGTGCCGGTCCTCAGGCCGTGACAGAATAATCCAGCCCGAACATGGACCCAGCAGATGAACTGTTTATTGAACTGGAGGACATGAGAGTTTTCAATGTTTTATGCTCCCAGTTTGCTAATACTATTGATTTGGAGCAGAAGCTCACTTGTATCTTTTTGATGGAGAGTATACTCTCCCAATCCAAGCTCTCAGGGACCCCCATGATGACTGCCCTGGGTTCTGAGATCAACAAGCTTAAGAGCAGCATACTGGCCCTCTGGGCCAAGACCAGTGAAGCGTTGTCCCCTATACGTGCTAACCTCCGATCTGATCCAGCAGCGCTCACCGCCGAGACCAGCCCTGCTCCAGCAGTGTCCTGTACCCTGCTCAAGCCAGCCCAGCGCTACCCTGTTCAGTCCCTGGCCACACCACATTTAACAATCTAATGTCTGCCAGTGTTCAGATAGTTCCTGCTTTGTCCCCTGAGCCCATGCCTGTTCCAGAATCTAAACATTGCCTTGAGGGGGAGTGTTCCACTGACGATGAGTGGTCCACTGGGGAAGCATGGCCTTCTAAGTCAGCTTACCTTTGTTCCAATAGCCACAAACCAGCTGAACTGCCTAGCTGCCCTCCTGCCGGCTTCCTAGCCGTGTCGTTTAGCCCTGGGCCCACTAACCACTGGTCTGAGTCCCTTTCAGAGTCAGTTAGCTCTCAGCGAGCGTCCCAAGTGCTGAGGCTAGGCCTTCTCCATCTCCAGCCAGCTAGCCCTCAGTCTGCAGTTCATAAGCATGTGAATTCCCTGTCACAATGGCACCATGTCAGTTCCCTTCCAGACCCTGTTTCCCCAGATCCAGAGGAACTGCCATTCTGGGGAACCAGACTTGCCATCAAGCCACCCCCCAGAAAGAGACGTGGCTCCAAGCGCCGGCGTGCCCATAATCAGTCCTGTGCTACAATGGATGACGTCCCTGCTCTTGAGTGTGGTCCCAAATCCTCTGAGCTTGTCACATCTGAGTCCTTAGAGCCTGTCCTTCCTGCAGCCCAGTGGTCTCATGCTCTGTCTGCCCCTGATTTGGTCGATGCTGTGTCTTCTCTTCCTGCCCCCGATTTGGTGTCTAAGACTCCAAGTATTTCAAAGAGCTTCTGTGTGTGTGATTCTGAGTTTGTCTGAAAATGCTTCCAATTCTGTGTCTAAACCTTTACTTCTCCTTGAACATGTGCCTGTCTCGGGGTCCGAGAGTATTTGTGCCTCTGACTTCTCTCCTGAATCCATGCTTAGGTTTACCTCAAAGCCAGAGCCCCAGTCCAGTGAGCCTCCCTGTCTGCAGTTTGTGTCTGTTTCTGAGTATCTATGTGAGTCTGTCCCTGAGTCTCCTTCCCAACCCAAGCTTACCGAGTGTGTGTCTGACACCAAGTCTGGCCCTGTCCCTAAGTGTAATCTTCTGTCTATCTCCAAGTCGGCTTCTCCACTGGGGTGTTCACCTAAGTGTAAGACTACCTCTGTTCATGAGTTCCTCCCCATCTGTCCCAACTACTGTGCCCGTTACTGTGCCCGTCTCTGTTCCCGTTACTGTGCCCGTCTCTGTTCCAGTCACTGTGCCCATCCATGTTCCTGTCCCTATTTCAGTCTGCAACCCCACTAGTGTCAGTTACTGTCCCTGTCTCTGTTCCCATTACAGTACCAGTAAGGATGCCAATTACTGTGCCTATTACAGTCCCTGTCACCATTCCCATTTTCATACCTGTTAATGTTCCCAACCCCATGTCTGTTTCTACTCCTGTTTTAAGGCCCACTCCTGTGCCTGTCATCTGCATCTCCTGTGTCATCTGTGTCTCCTGTGTTGTCTGTGTCTGTGTCTGCGTCTGCGTCTCCTGTGTTGCCTGTGTCTGTGTCGTCTGCATCTCCTGCGTCATCTGCATATCCTGTGTCAGCGTCTCCTGTGTCGTCTGCATCTCCTGTGTCTGCGTTGCCTGTGTCTGTGTCTGCGTTGTCTGTATCGTCCGCGTCTCCTGTGTCTGCGTCTCCTGTGTCTGCGTTGTCTGTATCGTCCGCGTCTCCTGTGTCTGCGTTGTCTGTATCGTCCGCGTCTCCTGTGTCCGCGTCTCCTGTGTCTGCGTCTCCTGTGTCTGTGTCTGCGTTGTCTGTATCGTCTGCGTCTGTGTCTCCTGTGTCTGTGTCTGCGTTGTCTGTATCGTCTGTGTCTGCGTTGTCTGTATCGTCTGCGTCTCCTGTGTCTGTGTCTGCGTTGTCTGTATCGTCCGCGTCTCCTGTGTCTGTGTCTGCGTTGTCTGTATCGTCTGTGTCTGCGTTGTCTGTTTCTGTGTCTGTGTCTGCGTTGTCTGTATCGTCCGCGTCTCCTGTGTCTGTGTCTGCGTTGTCTGTATCGTCTGTGTCTCCTGTGTCTGTGTCTGCGTTGTCTGTATCGTCCGCGTCTCCTGTGTCTGTGTCTGCGTTGTCTGTATCGTCTGCGTCTCCTGTGTCTGCGTCTCCTGTGTCTGCGTCTCCTGTGTCTGCGTCTCCTGTGTCTGCGTCTCCTGTGTCTGCGTCTCCTGTGTCTGCGTCTCCTGTGTCCGTGTCGTCCACGTCTCCTGTGTCTGCGTTGCCTGTGTTTCGTCTGCGTCTCCGGTGTCATCCTGTGTTTCCTGTGTTGTCTGTGTCGTCCGCGTCGCCTGTATTGTCTGCATCTCCTGTGTTTGTGTCCATGTCTCCTGTGTCGTCTGTGTCTGAGTCTCTAGTCCTGCCAGTGTCAGAGTCTATCTCTGTCTGGGAGTCTTCTGAGTTGCCGGGGTCTGAGTGTGAATCTCCTGTGCCACCTGTGTTTTGAGTCTGTCTCTGTCTGTGAGTCTCCCGTGCCTGAGTGTGAGTCTCCTGTCTAGCTTATGTCCAAGTCTGTCTGTCTGAGTTCCCCTGTGCCGTCTGTGCCCAAGTCTCTGCTCCTGTCCGAGTGTCCAGCATGTGTGATATTGGATACTGCTGGCCCGCCGCCAGAGGCTGTCACTGCCATGAGCCCATCCTGTCAACTTGCCCTGCCACATGGTCTCAGATGTGGCTCCCTCCATC
>NC_063202.1:24721054-24766054 GCF_017589495.1 Alosa alosa
GACGTGTGTTTGGAGCACTGTTGCCAGTTCTTTTCACATGGCATTAATGGTGACATCCAGTTTGCCAACACACATGAGAAACTGGCTAATGCTGTTGCCATGACAACTCAGACAGGGGATAACAGATTTTCCCCCTCATGCACTGAATACCAACCAATAGAATTACCTCTCTCTTTCTCTCTCCAACGTTCCAATGTCTAAAATGACATATGTGCATGCAGACTTTCTCTCTCTCTGATGTCCAAATGACATATGTGCATGCATTCTCTCTCTCTCTCTCTCTCTCTCTATCTGATGTCCTGATGACATATGTGCATGTATGTGTGTACTCAGCATGACATCATACAGTATAAGCCAAACATGTATCTGCTGGACCACTAGTTATATTCACGGCATGCTTCCCATTTGGGCTTAGATAACACACACACACACACGCACACGCACACGCACACGCACACGCACACACACACGCACACATGCACACACACACCACACACACACACACACACACACACACACACACACACACACACACACACACACACACACACACACACACACACACACACACACACATGACTTAAAGCTGTCAGTGTTGAGTTGGAGATGTGTTGGAGGTGTCTGGTGGCATGTGTCTGAAGCATTCCATCGCTCCTTCCTCTGAGAATTCTGTGAAGATTGATGTCTGTCCCCCCGATGGGCTTTGAAGAACACAGTGATGTCAGACTCGCTCTGGAGAAGAGAACGCCAGCATTACTCATGTGCTGTTGTCATGGGGATTGTGTTTAATATGATTTGGTGAAGATGGAAGACCGATATTCACCACGTTTTTCACCCTCTGGAGAGAACATGCTGGAGACAGACAGGGGAGAAGAAGAACAAGGAGAGAAAGAAAGAAAGAAAGAAAGAAAGAAAGAAAGACAGAAAAAAGAAAGAAAGAAAGAAGCTTTTGTGCAATGAGCTTTTATGTTGTTTCTCTATGTCTCTGTCTCACACACACAAACACACAATTCTTCGACACATCGACTGATGCATGGCACTAATCCTGTAATTATTTCCTGATCACTCTGCGGTGGCGAATGACCTGATATGTGGACAGCTCTGCCTGTGAGCTCCACTGCAGGACGTCCTCCTCAGCTTGGGCTACTCTCACACGTCCAGACCCATCGCACAACATGCCACTCACACCGCGCACGCAGCAGGGCAGTGCACAGATCCAGGTCAAATCCTAGTAACTGTGTCCCATATCAACTGTGTCCTAGCATTACAGTAGGAGGCCCTCCAGGTTCCACTGCTCCAACAGAGGGACAGGGGAGGAGGGGAAGGAGAAGGAGGAGGTGGGGGAGGAGATCTTCTCCAGTACGGAATCTAATCAGGGTTGGATCTCTTCTGCGATTATCTCATATCTCTGCTGCGGTCTTCAGTCATCCAGTTTTCATGGAGCATACAGTACATGTGTTGCTGATTAATATCAGATTAATGAGATACGCATGCTCAGAGGAATGTGCTTTGGTTATATGAAATTCATTGTTAATTACTGTTTGTAGTGTTGTGTTTTTGTTATTGTCAATTTTGAATATTTGTGTGTAGGGTTGTGGACGTGTGTGTGTGTGTGTGTGTGTGTGTGTGTGTGTGTGTGTGTGTGTGTGTGTGTGTGTGTGTGTGTGTGTTGCTTGTTTGCATACTGTAGTTAAAGCACAAAAACACAAGCGCTTCTGTGTTAATCGAATACCTTGCATGAGAGTGAGACCAAACCACTACCCTCCACCCAGACCTCCACCCCTATTTTTACAAATGAAGATATATTTATATATTTGTGTGATATACAATTAAGATACATTTGTGATTTGTGACATAAAATGAAGATATATTTGTGAGCTCAATAAAACAGTTAATATTTATTCACATTACATTACATTTGTTGTTTAGCAGATGCTTTTATGCAAAGCAACTTGCAAAAAATCTACTTACAAAATGAGGAATAACATTCAAGCTACAATGCAGAGGAGACCTTACGCAACAATAAATATGACCATATTGGTGAGACCTTGGGTAACAATATATTACCATATAGGTGACACCTACGCAACAATAAATATTACCATATAGGTAACACCTTGGGTAACAATATATATTACCATATAGGTGAGACCTTACGCAACAATAAATATTACCATATAGGTGAGACCTTACGCAATAATAAATATTACCTTATAGGTAACACCTTGGGTAACAATATATATTACCATATAGGTGAGACCTTACGTAACAATAAATATTACAACAATGAAATATAGGCTACTACTATCAAAGTTTTACCCACTCTCTCTCTCTCCGTCTCTGTTTCAGTCCAATCTCTCTCTTTCTCCATCTCTCTCACCCCCTCTCTCTCTGTGTCTCTCAACTGAATTCAGTCATTCCAATTCAATTCAAATTAGTTGCACTGATATGACATCTCTCTCTTTATCTTTGTCCCTCTCTCTCTTTCTCTCTCTGGTCTCTCTCCCTCTCTCCCTCCCTCCCTTCCTCTCTCCCTCCCTCTCTCTTCCTCTCTCCCTCCCTCTCTCTCCCTCCCTCCTTCTCTCTCTCTCTCTCTCTCTGGGCCCCCTCTCTTGCAGAGGAGTAGAGGTAGAGAGATGAAGGATGATGCTGTTCTCTGCAGCAGCTGTGTCTGGTGGTCTCCGCTCTCCAGGTCGTGCCCAACACCTCGGAGCAGAACTACTTTTCATGAATCTCACCCGTATGTGTTGCTCTCAGACAAACGCTCCTCCTTCCTATTCAGGATTTTAGCCTCTTCAGTCCGACTGTGGAACAGGTTCTTTCAACTAGACCGGTGCTGAGTGTATCCATTGCTTTTGATATATGACGTTGTTGCATTATGTATGGGCCTTCTGTACTACACCCTATAGACTGCAATTTAAATAACTGAATTTTACAAATGCACGCACTGTATGGGTTCCCCAATCGTATGACTGCCAAATCAACTACATTCATCTCTACACTCTACATGATTACTTCATCCATTAGAAGGAAAAGGAACTAACAAACGGTTGAGGTTTCATCTCTTCCCATATCTATGTCCAATACGTTCTCATCATCCATCCATTAAAGATCATTTAAATTACATCTTCTAAGTATCATTTATTTATTTATTAAATATTTTTTGGCCTTTTTATGCCTTTAATGACAGGACAGTGGAGAATGACAGGAAGCGAGTGGGAGAGAGAGTCGGGGTGGGATCCGGAAAGGACCACGGGGCGGAAATCGAACCCAGGTCACCGGCGTAAGGTGCAGGTGCCCCAGCCAGTCGTGCCACGGCTGGGGCCTAAGTATCATTTATTAACAGGTTCTCATTACCATCTCACCGCAATGGCATGGCATCAAGTACCTGAGGCAAATGCATGCAAACTTCTGATAACAAAGTTCCCATTCATTTAACAGGAGTCAAAGTAGAAGTCCTTTTAGCTATATGTCATGTTAATTCACAACACATTCAGCATACAACAATAGTATATTTAAATTTTATTAAAAATAAATAAGAATAGTAATCAACATAAAATAGTACAAACTACTGTAGATGTACCACAGTGTGTGTTTGTGTGTGTGTGTGTGTGTGTGTGTGTGTGTGTGTGTGTGTGTGTGTGTGTGTGTGTGTGTTTATGTGTTTGTGTGCGTGTTTGTGCATGTCGTGTGTGTGCATGTATGTGTGTGTGCATGTGTAGTGTGCTATTCAACTACTTTACCAATAACCTAGCCCATCTGTTACAATAATACTGGTTCCTTCCTTCAAAATACTGTAGGGGACTAGTGAATCCCCATCATTTAACAATATTAACAAACATCAAATGTGAAGTATATATATAAAAGGGGGTAGGGTGGGGTGAGAAAGGTTAATGTAACAACAACATATTAGAGTTATAGCACAGGAGAGGCGGAATCTCACTAAGCACCACCAATGTGTAGGACCCATCATTATGATGCAACAGCCATTATGTGCCAGAATGTTCACCACACACTAGTTTCAGGTGGAGAGTGAAGGAGTGAATGAACCAGTTACACACTAGGAGGATGATTATAAGGGCAAATTGAATGAACCAGGTTGGGAATTTAGCCAGCAAATCAGGGAACCACCTACTCTGCGATAAGTGCCATGGGAACTTTAACAACCATGGTGAGTCAGGACCTCAATTTAACATTCATGCAAAGGAAAACATCTCCTGCAGTACAGTGTCCCTGTCACTGCAATAGGGCATTGGGATTGATATTTGTTTGGTGGCTTTCAGCCACAGGGAAGAGTGCCACCTACTGGCCAGCCACCAACACCACTTCCAGCAGGAACCCACTCTTCCAAGGAGGTCTCTTATCCAAGTACTAACTAAGCCTGCTTAGCTTCAGTAATTCAGCAAAGTCAGGGTATCTGCTGGTCTGGCTGCTGGCTAAAAACAAAAGGTGAAAGCAAAGGCATATGATTCTAACTGTCTCACTGAATTGCATTATGCACACTCAATTCTCACTGGTATCTGCTAGACAACAAGTACCAAAACATGATCAGTTCATAGATTTCACATGTAAAATACATTTTATACAACCCCACCCCCTTCTTGCCTGTTCATATCTAAAAAATTCTTGAATTGTGTGCATGTGTGTGTGTGCGTGTGTGTGTGTGTGTGTGTGTGTGTGTGTGTGTGTGTGTGTGTGTGTGTGTGTGCGCGTGCTTGTGTGTGTGCCTGTGTGTCTGCATGTGTACATATGTCTACTGTGTGTGTATGTGTCATACGTATGATTTTTGTGAATGTATGTGTGTGCGTGTGTATCTGTTTATGCACATGTGTTCATATGGAATGGGTTAACATGCCCCCTGGAGGCAAACATACACAAAAAATTGGTCATCCTAGGCCCTACGGTTCTCAAGATATTCACAGAAAACTCTGTTGGTGTACAGTCACTAAATGTACACATCAATTAATTTATAGTATGGCCCCCCCATGAACGGAAGTCCACAAAACTTGACATGCATACAAAAAACCAACATACAAAAAAAGGTGGTCCTCCTAGGCCCAACAATACTCGAGATATTCACAGAAAACTGTGTCCGCCCTACCGTCCTTTAGGGGGGTCCAGTCTGGCGGGGTGGGGGTGAGGGGCACGGATCAAAACAAAAAACAATGGTTCCATGCTATCCTTTTATGAACAGGTGTTCGACTCGTTGTCATAGTGAAAAAGACTCTGTGTTCAAATTACTCCGGAATTACACTTTAACAGAAACAGGGTCTCACAAACCCCATACATTTCTATGGAGGATTCTTTGAGTGCTGTGTCTCTGGATAAACTCAAGCTGGCTAGCTGTCTGGCATCCTCCAGTTGCCGTGGTTAATAAAAGCAGGCTGGCTTAGAAGTACCTCAGTGATGACAGGCAGCATTTGGGTGATGTTACTGCCCTAAATGCCTCCTTGGCATTTTTTAAATGAGAGCTAGTTTATTCAGAGACAGAAATATTAAAGATATGAATGACCTGTCCAAAAAAAGGTCATTAATGTAAGTGGCGGACTAGCACAGATGAGGTCATTTCTGCATTCCCCCCTCAGGTTCATTGGATGACAGGGCCGATCTGAGCACTTCATTTTCTACTGCTTCTACCGTTCAGTAAGTGGTCAAATTCATCTTAATCTGTGAGAGAGAGCGGAGGAGAGAGAGGACAGAAGCTAGGGCACGCTTTTAATATCCCCCAATTAACGCCGAGGTTACAGGGTACATGAACTCAAAGGAGAGAGAAGCAGAGCACACACACACACACTCATGAACGCATACATGCACACACAAACACATACATACATGCACACACACACACACACACACACACACACACACATACACACACAGACATACATGCACATACACACACACACACACACACACACACATACATTCACTCTTTCATTCTGACATACACTGATACACTAACATGCACACGCACACACACACACACACACACACACACACATTTATTAACAAAGATGAGAAATGTAGCTCAGCTGGTAACAGGTGTGAAGGACCTATCTCTTTCCCTCTCTCTCTCTTCCTCTCCCTCCTTCCCTCTCTCCCCCACTCTCTCTCTGTCTACATTTAGTTTGCTTTCGCTGATTGCTCTCATCTTCCTCTCCTTGAGCTGTCTGACTGCAGCATATATTTTTCTAAAAGATGCCCCCCCCTCTCTCTCTCTCTCTATCTATCTCCTCTGCCCACCTGTGCCCTGTGCTGTGAAGCTTCTCCACCTTGGAGAATGCTAAAGGCTGAAGGCTTGTATTTGTCTAGGAAAAGCCAGGCGCTGTGTTTGGAGGCGTTATTTCAGTCCGACACAAGGGATTAGTGTAGTCAATGAAGATGGCACCAAAGCCAGACAGGTCCAACTGGAGCCTCATTTAAAAATACTTATTCCTGCTAGTCAATCATTTAGGCCTGCCAAATGTTTACTGACGAGGCACCTTATCAAGGCGTAAAAAAGGTAGTTTTGGGGCAATTAACTGTGTCGGTTGAAGTCGAGTGAGTCCTCATATAAGCTTGTTATGACTGTGAGTGTGTTTGCGATGTCTCCAGACGGCTTGTTATGACTGCTCTCTCGAAGGACGGCTGTCTGAAATGCCATTACGGCACGCTGGGCTCATGCATCTGAGCTCATGCAATCACGGCAGCTCTGCCCATGTAAACATGCATAGCGGTTGTGCACATAACCTCCTATCACACTGACCTGGACATTCTATTTTCCTTTGTATATGGTAATAATTCTGAGTCATAAATTTCTAACCAATGACAAGTCATGGATGGCATAACTGTTCATCTACCTAATGACATCAAAACAAAAGTAGGCTACTATTTCAAGCCAATTAACTACAATATGGAACATATTTGTACACGCCATACAAAATAACTATGCTATAGTTATGTAATCCTGTGTTCTCTTCAGTCAAGACAAAGGAACACAATGAACTCTGTGCAGAACATATAACAGCAGCCGTTATGTTAGACACAGGGGTTGAATATGTTGTTCTCACTCAGTGACAGGAAAAGCAAGCATAAACCACACACACAAGTCCGAATATGAACACTTATGCAACATGCATCTCTCATATTTAACTAAATCAAATGGAAGAGATGCCCCTGTTACTGGGTTTTTCAGCACAGATTTACTGTCTGTGGAAATTAGATGGGTTTTGGACCATATGGATATATGGAGAATGAGGGACACATTCCGTTAACAGCTATCAGTGTGGATTTGTAAAAAATATAGAATATCATCTTTGGAAATCTTTTGAGGTGGGAATGAATGAGTAATGATCAGCCAGACTGCAGGATTATTAGTCACTTTTTTTATTTAGAAAGAGTCCCAAAAATAAAACGAGTTGGCACACATTCATTTACAAAATGTCCAAATATGTTGTCCAGAAATGCAGTGGCATTGGAAACCTAATGAACAGAACCTCATGGAATCGAGACTAACTGGTGAACATGATCGCAGAGAAACATCAGCACTGTGTGTGCGTGTGTGCGCCCATGTTTTTGTGTTTGTAGAGAAAGCAAATCCTGTGATACAAAAGAAGTTCCTGCTGCTTTTTGAACAGGGGACATGTACCAAGGCTTGGTGGCATGTGGAACAAGGGCTAAAAACAATCTAAATTCTGTATGGGGACTTAAAAATATACATTCTCACAATATCTAAATGCTGTGAGAGTGGATTAATTTGTAATATATGTATATGTATGTTTATATATATGTATATATATTTAGCTACTGTATATTAGACATGTCATTACAATTGTAAACTGATTAAATTGCAATTACAAGCATACAGCTTAATGACACTGTCAACGGAAATAATAAAATGAAAATAAAGATTATTAAATTAAGTTTTTGAAAGGGCACAGCAAGTGTCCAAAACTGGAGCATGGAGGATATTGAGATGTAGATGAGAAAATCCATTAGAAGTTTGTCATTATTGTCTCACAAACTCAACATCTCACCGATAACAGATTATTCTGACGGTAATAGATAACAGTTTCATTGCAAAGGAAATTATAAGATGTGACATGCAGCAAACATGACCTTGCACTGCGATCAGATTTAAAACATAACAGAAAGCCTGTCAGTAAAAACCACTGCACTAGCCATCAAACTGTACATTTAATTACAAAACTTAAAGAATGCGCCCACTACATTCATTTTGATGACAGCGACTGGCTATACTTGGGACTATAGTCATGTCTACTTTTGGCACGCCAGATTATTTGGCAATTTTGTTGATGTGTATACTCCTACGTCACAGCAAAACATATGCAGTAATGTCATATTTATTTTTTTGCATTCATAATGTGTAAACTGCTTTTAAAATGTCTGAAAGTGAAACTGCTACCCTGACCCTTGGCAAAGAAAACACAAACAGCAAAAATGTCTTAAAGCAAACACACACAAGGAAAACAAAGAACTGTGTCACCAAAAAAAGGGGGGGAAACAGCATACAAAAAATAAGACATGTGATTTTAAATGTCAAGCACTGCTAAGTAGATTTGTTTTTCATATTTCCACTGAATGTTAAAATAGAAGACACAGAGAAAAAAAACATAAATTACATGACCTAAGTGTTTCACCCCAATAAGTAACATATTTGGCTTTAAAAATATTATACTAGTAGCTAGGCCGTTTTTTATTTTTATGTATTTTTTGTATTTTTTATTAAGTATTAATATTTTTTTTTACATGTTTTCAAAAATATATATATATATATATATATATATATATATATATTAAACACACATTTTTAACTGGTATGTAAGCATTATTTAAAAGCCATCTGTTTGTGAAAATACATAAAAACATTTTTAGTTTTTTTATTATAATTTTATTAAAAAAAAGAAGAAAACATTTTCACATCCTGATGCAGATGAAGTCACATGTGCTTGAGTTAAAATGGATTCATAATCTTGTTGTAGTAGCTACGGAAACAGATGTGTCGTAACAATGAGACCCCAATCATTCCAATCTCCTAGTTTCAAGTGCAGGTCTTTCCAGAGCAGCTGTGGACGTCAGTCAAACTGCATCTCCAGATCACAAAAAGATTAATAAATGAAATAAAATCAACATTTTTAAAAGATAAGGGATCGGAATGATGTCGTTGGTGCACAAAGACAAGGCATTCCTTTGTATCCATAGAATCCAATACCAATAAGAGAAGGGGGCCTTTCTTTGACAAAGGACAGAGAAAAAAATATCTCTGTGATATCAACTGAAAGCCATTCAACCAAGGTAAATAGGAAAAAGAGAGAGAGAAAGAACAGAACAAGACAATACGAGATAATAGAGAGTGAGGGAATCAGAGATGAAATACACAGAAAACAAAGAGAGAAAGAGAGATAAGGGATATGAAATAAAGGCAGTCAAAAGAAAAGAGAGAGAGAAAGAGAGAGAGAGAGAGGAGGTGGTATGTGAAATAAACAGTGGCAGAATAACAGGAGAGACTGCTGTGGAGCGTAAGGCACTGGCTGTGTAGTGTTCCGTTAGGAGAGATCGGTGAGGCTGACGTTCATGGCCATGCCCCCAGGGCCACCATAGGACACCGCATGCACTGCTTTGGGAAACTCAGGAGTCATCACTCGCCCATTCTCCCCCGTGCTGCCCGTGATGGACAACCGCGCTTTACTCCGCATCGCGTCCGTGAAGGTCATCTATACCACACACAAACACACACACACACACACACACACACACACACACACACACATACACACATTCACACGTGTGTATACATACAGACACACACACACGCACACAAAACATAGCCACAGGTTAGCATCATCACCTCTCTCCCCTTGTCAGTTTAAATTTTAGAATGACTGCACAGAACAGAATACACATGATGATGCAGGTGTACAATGAGAACAAAGCAAAGCAACAAGGAAAAACAACAATGACAAAACACACAAACAAACTATCCATCTAAAGTCCAGCAAGCAGGAACTACAGTAGATCAGAAGACTAGGCAGACACATTATGAGAGGAAACAGTCAAACAAGAGGATGAGAGAGAGGTGTAAACAGAAGGTGTCCATTTAGGGAGAAATCAATGTCTAACACAGGTTAGCTTAGCTCTAAGCTAAGGGGGTGGGGGAGGGGGGGCTTAACGTTATAACACTGTTACAAACAGTACGAGAGACTGGCCTGAGGTCATCACTTCATACACTGACCGGGGAATGAATAGGGGGCATGGAGACGTGTAGGGGGTTGACTCAATGACGACCGTTTTTCCTACCCCCTTAAATTTTAACACTTTCGATCCCATACACGTTGTACCCTTCCTTATAAGTGGCAAAATTCTGTGAATTCTGCGAGGAAGAGGGGTTAATATTCTGTGTATTCTTTGCCACCTTCATGCGCTTGGCTTCGGCGCGCGACTTGTAACAGAACTCGATCAAGGCCACCAGCATGGCCAGGCCCAGACCGCCCACCAGGATGTAGAATACGCCAGCCACGTTGCTCAGGCTGAGTGCACTGGTCTTCTCCTGCGGAACGCACACGAGACAACCGTCAGGGCCTCCACGGCAGGGGTCACGACCCCAGGGGTCAAACAGGCATGCAAAACAACATTGCATCATCACATTAGCAAAATACTCTGACAGTGCTTACAGTTACATAGATCTGAATTCAACAATTATATTTAAAAAAATAGCATTTAGCTACAGCATATGTATAGCATGACTAGTGAATTCCTAACAGTGTGTGGCTGCTTGTGTTGTATGGGTTCAAACTAGTAAAGCAATCGGGAGTTAGTAGCAGACGGCATAATCCGTAGAGTTAACTTAAAGCTACTGGGCTGCTAGCTGATGCAACAGGAACAAGCTGCAGTGTCTGTCTGTTATGCGTGTCTGGATTGACTCTGGCTAGCGGCGTTGAGCTAAAAGCTAAAAGCTAGCCGTGCTGGGGCTGCAGCCTGTCTAGATGGACCCCTGGGGATGGCGTACTCCTAGATGGCCATGTATAGGGATGACCAAGACAGTGGGGCTCAGGGGGATGGGGTGCGGGTCGGAGGGCAGCATTAAGACACAGCGACAGGAAGTGGTGGAGACAGAGAGAGGCACGGTCACACACACACACATGGCTCAGTCGCACAGGGCCTGGGGCGCACATCCGTCTCTTCTGTGAGAGTTACAGAAACCTCATCAGAACGCCATGTGCTGGGCACACGCTATTTATTCCCCCCGACACCAGGAGTGAATAAATTAGCATTTCATGAGTCTGGCATGCCCTACCTCTGTTCTGGAGATGTGAATTAGGGACTAAGGTGTGCTTTTTAATCACCAGATGGAACTACAAATCTAGCCTGCTCTGTTTTTAACCTTTGCTTTTTTCTGTGAACTAGACCTCAAAATAAACTCTTCACTTCTCCCTAATGCATACATGCCATTATGAATCACTTCTGCCCATTTGTTATCTGGACTATGGTGTAGCCCCACGAGGAGGATCTAGTTGTTTAAACAATGGCTCTCCTAGTTTACTGTTTTGTATGTGTGGCACTAGCTTTCTCTGCACTCATTCCTTGGGACATAATTTAGTTCATCTGTTGTAGAATTAGATTGTGTTGGCTCCATTGACATACATAGACATTTTCACAAGCGTACTTTTCACTTCACATGAGCAGTCACAAACACAAATATTCACACAGTAACTGAAACATATACATATACAGACATACACACAGACTACTTCTAAAACAGATACACAAATACTACCACCACACATGACAACACAACTACAAACACACACATACACACTTACAAATACGCACATTGAGAAACAAACTGACACTAAAACATCTTGGACACCCTTATAGATGGTCTAGGCTTAACCAGGCGCAAGGGAACACCAGAGCTATAGTTTGTCTGTGGTCTGTCTCACTGTAACCTAGAGAGTGCCTCATGTGTCTGTGGTCTGTCTCATTGTAACCTAGAGCATGTCTCATGTCTTTCTTGTGACTGGCTCCCGTGAGTGGTCTTTTGGAGCTGAAAAGAGGGCATGTTACACAGTATGTGTGAGAGGTTAGGGAGTGCACATGTCAGAGCTGGCTCAACATGCATTACGTGGCTGCAGTCTCCATAAGTGCAGTCGCCAGCGTTAGTCATATAGTCTGCAGGCATTAGTTCAACATCTTGCCAGTGCTTCTCATGCTTTAACTGTACAAACAGTGTATAGGCTTAGTAGTGCATGTAGCATTAAGAGACTGTGTGTTTGTCATTACAAAGCACATGGCTCATTCTCACTTTAGACAAGTGTGTTTGATCACAAAGACTCAGCAGAGACTGACCTTACTTCCCGAGTCCTTGGCTCCACATTCACCCTTATCGTACCACCATTTGTTTTTCAGCTTGTCTAAGACGCCTTGCTCACTGAGTTTCAATACTGCAAGGTTTACTGGGATTCTTCACGTGGGGAATAACATAAATAACATTATCAATGTTATTTTATGTTATTATTATTAACAATACACTGATTCAACTTCCTCTTAGATTCTTTTTTCCTGCTCTTTTTTTGTTGTTGTTCTTTTCTGTTCGTTTCACCATGGCGATCAAGACGTTGATGCGCCATTTGGCCTAAGCAAAAGGGACTTTAGCAGAGCCAAATGTGCATTAACGTATCGCCCGTAGTAAGCAGCAGAAACAGCAATACGGCGTGCATACAAGCAAACGCCAGCCAATCAGAAGGGGTTTTGCTATGAGTGGTCCCACAGCAAGCTGTGTGTAGGCCTGACTGCCTTAACTCTTATACCTCTGTTATGACGTGGCAGCCATTTTCAAAATGGCTGCCGTCAGTTTGTTGTCGCTGTCGGGGTTCAGGTTAATGGTGATTTGTTTGGGCTCTCCGTGTGAGTCTGCTGCTTACTGTTGGAGTTGCAGTGAATTACCCATCATGCTCTCTGGGGCTGACCTTGGAATCACCTCCCCCGCTGCCGCACTCTCCTTTGTCGTACCACCATTTGTTTTTCAATTTGTCCAAGAGGCCTTGTTCATTCAGTTTTAGAACTGCGAGGTTAACCGCATTTCTTGAAACGATAAAACATACTTGTAAGACAGGGTGAGCCATTTCTCAATTGTTTTCCTTTCTGTCATTATTTTTGTCCATGTGTTTAACTATTTCACTTAGAGTGTTGAAATGACTTTGATCAATAATAATAGCTGAAAAAGAGCTCCCCAGTGCTGAGGTTACTCCACACAAATGTCTCTCTGTAGCGCAGATAGTAAAAGTAATATCCCTAGCCTGTGTCTGTGGGATACATTAGAAAGACAAACACTGACAGACCTTAGCTTCATCAGAGAGAAGAGGCAAAGAGAGTAAAAGCTATGGGTGGGGAGCTCTAAGACTAAAGTGGTGCACTCTTTGTCTTCTACCTGCCCGCGAGTCTAAAAGAGAAACAGCAGAAGAGCGTCTGCAGCTAGTGGACAGATCATAAAAGAGAGAGAAAGAGAGAGAGAGATGCATGCAACAGTACACCCACCCACCCCTGCTAACGGCTGTGCTCAGGTAAACATCACTAAAGACTACAGGGAGTGTTTGCCAATTAGGTAGGGTAACTGTTCCAATTAAATAGGCTAGAGGTTCCAGCCAATTAGAGAGGATGGAGACTGTTTAAGAGTTGCCCGGGAACTATAAGCATCTACGGAGACAAGTCAGCACATTTATACCAAGAGCATAAGAACACCTCAGCATATGATAGAGTAATGGAAACCCCAGCCATGCCACCTCTTAGATAGACTAAATTTGGTGTTTTAATGGCCGAATTCAACTTCAAAAGCAAATATCAGGTTTAATGTTTAAACAAACATGTGTATGGCAGGGGTTTTGAGAATAAACATTTCACAACAGTTCATTCTAATGAAGCAGGTAAACATGAGAAACAGAACATGGTTACAAAGAAGGGAGGGGAAGAGAGAGGCTAAGCACATCTTCAAACAGTCAAAGATTCAAACAGAGATATTAGGACACAACTGGACAACAACATACTCCAAATACACCACCCTTGTCCGTCTAGATCAATAGTATATGGCTTTGTTGCTAATAAGCATGACAACCATTTGTAACTGATAATCAAATGTATCAAATACCAAATTGATTGATTAATGTAAATATTTTTTCACTCTGGCGTACAACGTGCATGGTTGTATTTTCAATGAGATTTGTGTTAAATTTATATATTTATCAATTTGCAATTTATTTTGCAATAAATTGCAATCTCTTTTATTTTAATTGAAGGAGGCGGGTCATTTTGACTCCTGCATCTCCTTATACAAACCAGAGGACTTAGCAAAGCTACATCAGGGTAGGTGGGATACTATAACAACATTGGACACATTGTTATACTATTCCACCCACCTTAATGAAGATCCTTTTGGCGTGGCGATGCCGTATCCCTTGGAGTCCAGGTTGCCCCCGACCTTCATGGTGTCGCAGGGCTTGCGCTGCTCGATGTACTCGTTCATGGTGGACTCCAGCAGGTAGGCGTACTTGCCCTTGGACTTGCGCACCCGCATCACCCCCTCGGCCGTCGTTTTGACAAACACAGAGGGCTCTGCGCCGCGCATGTATGTCCACATTTTATCAAAAAGGGCAATTTTAGAACGCTGGTGGTGGAGAAGAGAAGACAGAAAGAAATTTTTCAGTTAACATTCAGCTATCAGATAATACTCATAATTAACTATTAAAGTAGAAGGCAAACTTAGTTATGGTTGACTCACACCTTTCAGCCTTGTGAGGTATGCTAGCATTAAAAAAGGCTAACCCAGCTCAGAATCTTACCCTGAAGAACTCTTTGGTTGATCCGGAGTCTAGCGTGCCATAAGCGATCTCAGTCTGTTTAGCCAGGTCCTCGGCGCTCTCGATGGGAGACACCATTCTCTCCACAGTCAGGAAGGCAGCCAGGTTAGCCGTGTAGGACGAGATTATGATTAAGGTGAAGAACCACCACACACCTCCGACAATACGTCCAGACAGAGACCTACAGAGAGACATACGAACACATCAAAGAACAAGGAACGTTACAGTGGACTGAATACAGTCTTACTTTAATAATACATTAATGCTCATGCAGTACAAAACTTAACTTGAACTCCTTAGAAACTATGTCATGTCAAAACCATTTTAAACATTTACCACATGACGAGGACATGCTAATGGATGACACGGTGAGTGTTAACAAAAAGTGTTTCAAGCCCACGTTTGATTAATCTTTTAGAGGGATCAAATAATAAGGATCTGTTTAATTTATAATTGGCGATAAAAAATTCATTAGGTTTCATATATTATTGGAGGCAGGCAACTTTGCGAACACAAATACATTTTGGATACACACCCTTCCCCTGACATGAACCGTGTCCCCTCCAAAGTGTCGCAGCAGATAGCATCTGCTATCACTTGGGCTTTGCTGTAACCGAATCCATGAAATGAACATGGGCCATGCTGCAGTTTAACTTGCTTTGCAAGGCAGAGTTGTGGGTGTTCTTTGTCAAAAACAAATCTAGAGTTCATTGCCTTCATCATGATGCTTAATGGCAGTTGCCCTGTTGTTAACACTATCACAAGGCCTGATTGTGTGACACCAAAACAAATTAAATTAACATGATGGTTATATGGAACTTTAAGAACCACAGAAGTACAGCTTCCACACAGCCATGTTCCCACAGCCCTATGTTCCCACCCTAACATTTCAAAACCTAACCCTAACCCTAATTTTGAAAATGTCCAAGAAATGTGGGAACATAGGGTTTAATTTTGAGAAAAATCTTAGAAATATGGGAACATAGGGCTGTGGGAAAATTGGGCTGTGGGAACATAGGGCTGACCCCAGCTGGGCTATGGGCTTCAACAATCCAAAAGGAAATGGACAGCAGTGTAACAGATGGATGGATCATGGTTCACAAAAATTGGTAGAGTGAGTTTGCCTGAAGAAGACTCTGGTTGCCATTTTTAAATTAGTCTGGGAGCTACATTCTGTTTTGATTCAATGGATCATGGTCCACCCACCTGGGTGAGATGTCACAGCCCTGTCTCATGAAGGCCCCCAGGGAGAACCAGAGGCTGTTGAATATCCCAAACTCGTTGGTCGACTCGCTGGTCTGGATCTGTCCGTCCTCGTACTCTTCTGTGTGCCACTCGTAGGGGCTGAATCGGCTGACCAGGAAGAGCACCACGCTCACGCCAATGTAGGCAAACACAATGCACATCCAGATCTCGTAAGCCAGCGGGTCCAGGAAGGAGAAGACCCCCGGCTTGGACTTCTGGGGCTTCTTGATCATAATGGAGATGCCCAGGCTCATGAAAGGCTTGGAGAAGTCAATAACCTCTTCTCGGACCAGGGTAATAGTGAGAGGTGCTATCGCCACATCAGCTTTCTGCCAAGGAGTTTCAAGAAGCAAATAGCTTAACAGCACAGCAACATACACCTCACTTCAATGTAAGGTTTTCCGGCAGAACACTGGCAGTTTATCACAGTGTATTCTACTATATATTGTAATGAAGTGCTCTTGCTGAAGTATTACCAAGTAGCCTCAACATCACCGCAATTAGCTAACAGCAGTTTTTCAACACATTTTTGCTAACAAGGTACATCTGTAATCTGCTGTAATTGCTGGGAGACGATAAGAGGCATTTGAGTAGGTTTCAAAACACTTCAGAGAGCTGAAAAGTATTTAGATCTGCAAGCATTCCCGCATATTAATGATTTATGCTTTTAGAACACGATAGGCAAGCAATTGTGCTGTGTACACCACCCAAAGAAACACAGATTGTTCTCCTTACCCCATAAACTAGCTCTCCAACCATTCCATTCCAGATCTTTGTCTCAGCGTCACGAGCGCCATACTTCCCATCTCCCACAATTTTGAGCTGGTACTTGAAGCCACAGTGCTTGGCGATCTCAGCAGCCAGGTCTACACAGTAGCCCTCGTACCGCTCATTGTCCACAAACATGTCTGCGTTCTTCTTTAGCATCACATATGGAGCTTCCTGAAAGAGAAAGACAGAGAGAGAGAGAAAGAGAGATAGTGGGATGAATACTGTTCCGATGCTGTGGAGGGACAGGTATGCCTTAGGACTTGTAACATCTACTGACATTGCATAACACAAACAGATTTTTGTATCATGTTGTATCAAAGTGATTGATAATGACTGACTGACTATTATTGTGTTACATGCTTCAAATGTAAAGCACTTTGAGCTGCATTCTGTGTATGAAAGGTGCTATACAAATAAAGCTTATTATTATTATTATTATTATTATTATTATTATTATTATTATTATTATCATAGGAATTTCACTCGGGTTCAAATCTCGGATAAAGAATGTGGCATCCAAGTGTGTTTGGATATGAAAATGAAATGTTTACATAGAGTTTATATAGAGTTTTTGACATTAATATAGGGTGTGGGCTTACCATTTATAAACCTGTGTTATGCATGAATTAAACATTGCATACTTGTTAAGTGTCATAAACTGTTTGTAAGTAATTTAGTTTTATCTCATGGCTAATAAATGTATAACTATCCATTTATTAATAATTTGTCAATTGTTTATTAAGCAATTACAATGTGTTTTTCCAGTGGCTTATAAACTATGTGTAAGCAATCCTGTAATGTTATTTAACAGCTAGCTAGAACTAACCATTTAGTAATACCTTGTGAATAGTTTGTTAACACACCTAATTATAAAGCATTATCCAGCTATGGGAATCTAACACTCCAACAGAAAATAACTTACAAGAATTGTTGTTACTATCACAGTCTTGTTTTCCAAACCCATGGTGTCATTGGGAAACAGATCTGATTTTGTGACCGCCATTTTGTCAACCTCATTCCAGTATCCAATCTGCATGGAGACAAAAAGACATTCAGTTGAAGTGAACGTGTTGTTTAGTCATATGAACCAGATTTATATCATGACAATGGATCCTGAAAAGACAGTATGAGGCTTTGAACCTTCAAAGTGGATGAGGCAGCCACTTCAAATCACAAAGCACGCACTCACACGCGCACACACACACACACACAAACACACACACACACACACACACACACACACACACACACACACACACACACACACACACGTACACATGCCCACATGGGCACATACACTCCAATTGTAACATCTTCAAATAGGGATGCTTTCTGCTTAACCATCTCATTATTTCACCTGTCAAATGCACATCCTAATCTTACAGTCCACGCATGCTGGAGGATGCTGTTTTACCTTGACTGGCCCATTATTCTTAAGCTCCATGATATTCACTGTGTGTGTGTGTGTGTGTGTGTTACAGTCCACGCATGCTGGAGGATGCTGTTCTACCTTGACTGGTCCATTATTCTTCAGCTCCATGATATTCACTGTGTGTGTGTATGTGTGTGTGTGTGTGTGTGTGTGCATGCTGGAGGATGCTGTTCTACCTTGACTGGTCCATTATTCTTCAGCTCCATGATATTCACTGAGTAGTTCACTCTCTTCCCGTGTTGGTCAAACTGGATATTTCCTGTGAGTCCCTCAACTTTCACCTAAGACAACCACGGCATCGACAGCACAGCAAAAACAAAAACAAAAAAACAACATTTCCACACATGAACAGTCAGATTTATGATTTATGCTTTTGGCATGGCAAGACAGGGAAAGTGAAAAACAACAGTATTAGGGATTTGTGATTTGTGACAGCCTGCCTGTATTGGAGGGGGTGCTAACATGAACCTCTAATATACAATGAAATACATGTTAAAAAAAAACAGCTTCCTAGTATTTTCAGTCAACTGAATCACGGTTCTAATAACCACACATACTGTATATTAAATTGAATTTGGTCTTGTCTAAACAGTTTTTTGGGTGAGGTAAAACCCTGTCAGTACTACTGTAAGGTGTCATATCTGGAACCTGTTATTGTCCCTCAGTGGCACAAGTAATCTCTGTCACAGTAAGGTTTCCGCCTTTTGTATGGCAGTGCCCGTCACCTGTTTAAGAGCGCGCTCAATCTCAACGCCCTGTTGCCAGGGCACAGCTGGGTTGGCCAGGCAGTCTCCAGTGTTGGCGCGGCGGGAGATGTCGATGCGCTGTTTTTGCAGGTAGCGGAAGGCCTCCGTCATCACGTGCACCGCATCATATGTCAGCGCAGAGGTGTACTATCCATTTAGAACCGTGGGGATGGAACACACAATCATTAACACACATTATGCCAACACATACACACACACACACACACACACACACACACACACACACACACACACACACACACACACACGCACATGACCTTGAGTCTGAGAAAGGCGCTATATAAATAAAACTGGGGGTCCTTTGACTTGTACGAGATCGTTTCTTGTCAGACGAGTTTAGGGGGTTGTGCCGTAACTTCCTGTTTTTCGGACAACTTACTACTTGTAAGATGAGCACATTGGACAAATGTATCGCACCATAACAACTCTTCTATCTACCCCTTAATCATCCAACAGTTATGAAACCGTTTTGGATGGATGTCCTCTCATGGTAAATGCAGTGCACTGGCACACACACTTCCATCTGCCTCAAGCACTCGTGGCTATTTATATTGGGTAATAACCATCTATCTTACTGCATGACAAACATTTTATTGTTCTCTTGCGTAACAATGCTATGGTAATCAGACAAAAGACAATGAGGTTTGCTGAGTTTTCCCTGGATTTCCCTTGCAAGAAGGCAAGCAAAGGAAAAACAAAAAAACATTAAATGGCAAACATTGACTAACAAAACAACTTCAGTTTCCTTTTGTATGAGTTGAACACTGTTAAACCAAGTCAAACACTTAAAGACACCCTAGCCTTGATTGGACAGTCTGGTCCTGAAACATATATAAGCCTAGCCCTGATTGGACAGTCTGGTCCTGAAACATATATAAGACTAGCCCTGATTGGACAGCATATCCCTGATTAGACAGTCTGGCCCTGGAACAATTTCGGGAGCTGTTAACGACTGGTGGTTGGAGTGACTCAGTCACTGACCCCTACTTAAAGCCATGAAAACCTTTATTTATTTATTTTTATTTATTTGGCCATCACTTTTATCCAAAGTGACTTGCAGATTTCAATTAATAGCAGGGCCAGATTATCTGGAGCAACTCGAGGTTGCTCTGCTCAAAGGCACACCGGTGGCAGCTGGGTATCAAACACAACTTTTCAGGCTACTGCATGCAAACCCAACTCCTTATCCACTACCATCGGTCAGAACTGGGCCGAATGCAGTGCAATGGGCCCAGCTTACCCGGATTTTACTGTCTGCTCCTGGATACTCTTTCTCCTCCAGTGTGTCCCACATCTGATCAAACTTGGATACCATGGGGTCATCAAAGTCAACAATCTGGAACCCAGAGACATTCGCTCCTCCATACTGGATCTTTGATAAGTCTCCATCCATGAAGCCCTGAGTGTGAAAGCAGACACACACACAGACACACACACAGAATGGCAGAGAGAAAATAAATATAGATGTCAACTCCTCCTGCCTGTGATGACATGTTCTGTACAGAAGGGCCGCGTGACTCACCAAGTTTGCAATGATGTAATGATATCCCTTCACATGTCGACCGATGGTGATGACCTGGAGGGGACGACAGGGATTTAATAAGAACCAAACAGGAAGTCCACCGTCAAGCACATCCTGTCTGGACATCTATTATACATCTAAGGACATAAGCATTATATAATAGGAACATTTCAAAGTATTTAGTTCATAAGATCAGTTATGGGACTTATCTCTAATAAATCTAATCTTTCAGTGTTGTTGACAGCAGCATGTATGAAAATATTGTGTCTATTACATAATACTAATGAGTGTATCAAAGCTTTGAATCTTTTACAGAACTGTATTACATGGTAATTTTATACAGTACAGGATAATACACATTACAATGACAAGGTATTACACATGTGATTACACAGTCCAAAGTACTTATTTTTGGAGAACGGATAACTTCAGAAACTATGTAATACATAATAATGGTGATACAGATACACTGATAAGCTATCACAGCTTCACTGGCACGACAGCAATTCTTTTTCATGGTACACATCGGCAATGTCAGAGAGCACATTTGGCAGATCAAACACAATTGAGTGATGAAATACCGTATATGATTGTGAATCTTAATTGTGGATGTTTCTAGAGAGTGCCTGTGTAATGTGTGACGTAGGAGGATGCTGTGAAGATAAAGAGGTAAACGCATTGATTCCCGGCGCTGTTTGAAAGAGTCCTGCAAGCTTTAAATACAAATCAATTAACCATCCCTTGGGGCCTCGGCAGTGCAGATAAATAAGCCGGTTTCGGAGGAAGTGCTGTGGCCTTTACCTCCAGTGATGCTGTGCAATCTCAACTAATGATTTCATATAAAGTGCAGCCTGGAGCTCATCACAAAGCGCCCCGATTACTCCGTTTTTCGCTTCCCTTGATTTCTTAAACAACATCACAATATGGAGTGGAGGACAGGAAAAACAAGAAAAAACTAAACTAAACTAAAAATCAAAGCCCCCAATCCAAAAACATTTCTCTGTCTTTACATAACAACTGGAGCGGAAAGTCCTTCAAAACATATCTGCTGTCTAACCTAATAACAATTTCCCCTGATGAAAGGAACTGATGAAAACAAATATTTATTCATATCTATGGTTCAGCAAAAATAAATTTGAGTTATTTTACAAATGGCTGAGCTGACTTTACCGACAGCATGATGTTCAACATTTGCAGTTCCAACCACACAACGGAGAGAAAGCACAGGACCAGACATAACATTTTATGAGCTATTATTTAACAAATGCAGGTAGAAACATGTGCCTGTGTTTCAAAGTTTCAGATAAATCCATCATCTAATAGTCAGGCTACACCTACATAACTAAGCCGCTCTATTCGTGGAAAGTGTGCGGCGTGATGGCAGCGCGTACATTCGAAGAAATTAGACCAATCTTTTACACTTTTTATACTCTACGAACAGTTGCGGACCTGGACATTTTCTCTGTCATAGGATGTGGGCAAACCCAGAGGCTGCAAGCCACAGGGGCTACTGTAGCACAGGGGCTAGTGTAGTGCAGGGGCTAATGTAGCACAGGTAGCACAGGGGCTAGTGTAGCACAGGGGCTAATGAAGCACAGGGGCTAGTGTAGCACAGTGACTAGCGCAGGGGCTAGTGTAGCACAGGGGCTAATGTAGCGCAGGGGCTAGTGAAGCACAGGGGCTGTCAGCATCTGCATCACAGCATCTGTTAGCATAAGACAGGGTCGGACTGGGAGCAAAATTCGGCCCTGGCAATTTTCTCCTGGACCGGCCCACCACTGGACCGATGCCCCCCCCCACAAAAAAAAATCCCCCCCCATAAATAACAAACACACAGTATTATGCTGTAGCAACACTTCATAAACTGACATTTAGATTTGGACCTATAGCCTAATCACAATAACACTGGGGTCCGGGGGTGTCTCCGGGATTTTGAGAGGGACAGGATTCAGGGATAGGCTACTAAAGACAGGCTTATCTTCTGTCTGTCTCACGTCATGTTACCCCATGCATTAAACCACATGTCACTGCTTGACTAAATGAAAAATATAGGCTACTGAACATGGATATCGTCATATTTGACAGAAATTACGTTTTGTGCCAACATGTTGTAGAAACAAACACAGCCTTTATTTGGTGCAAATCTTCTCCTTTACTTTGGTTATAGCCCGCGATTCACATTAACTGTAGGCTATCACCACAAGTGTATAGCCTACTAAACGTTTTTGCCCTAGTTTGTGTGCCGTCATCACATTTTGCAATACCTTCGTTACTAACCTAACAGTTGAACTTGATAGCCTACTTTTTACCTGCATCGACTTGCGATTGATTGCATCTAATGTAACACTCGGTGGAGAGACCACTTTCCAAGTTTCACTTTCACTGGAAATACTTTGAAGTTCCTTTTGAGTAGGATCAGCTCCAAAAATGAATCGGTTTTCTTTAACTCATTGAGTGCACGCGTTGAGTGCCAAAAACTTAATATTACGTTTTTAGCTTTTTTTTTTTAATTACGATACTAGACACTCTAACACACCTTATATGTGATTTTGGGAACTCTGTGATTAATGGAAATGAAATATATGACGATCGAAAACTCATGAATACGCACAATCTGGACATTTTATCTGGAAATTTTATCATAACTCGGTTGCCGCTTTGGGTCGAATCAGTGACGCATGCACGTCAGGTCAAAACCAGGCCATTTTCGTGGGTCTATCACTAGGTGGCAGTCTCGCCAGATCTTGCTGATCACTTCCCGGAAAGTTTACACAAGTAAGTAACAGGCAACACTTCATATTTCATGAAAGACGTTATAGCTCCATTTCTAGAAAACAGCGATTTTGATGAAAACTAGCCACTGTTTAGCTTGGGATTTCTCAGGAACAGAGGCGTGTAGAAATACACGGTTTGCACCCACCGAGAGCTTAACCTGTGCTACACTTTTCCACCAAGTTGTGCGAAAATTGTAGGCTACCCGTAGGTTTTTTTTTATGTTGACAGAACCGCAATACAGTAGCCTACACGGTGCAATAAATGAGCTCTTGGTAGCGCGTGCAACTAACGTCTATAAAAACAATATATTTATGGAATAAAACTAGACCTCTGATTGCTGTTTACGGTTAAACTGCAATAATGTGAACACCAGCCAGCGGAGGGCACTTATACAGCCTAGGCTCCCATGCACTCGAACTAGCGGCTGCTTGGACAAATCCACTTGAGGGGTGGGGCAGATGGGCGCGATCGTAACACACACTGAACCTGTCATGAAGAGGCCAAAATGATTGACCTGTCACCCCCCAAGCCAAATGGATGCAACTGCATTTATAGGCTAGGCCTAGGCCTACATGACGGGCCGCAAATAGGCTAAATAACTTTAAAAAAAAAAAAAATCCCCACATGTGGACCGGCCCACCGGTCATTTGCCCGGTTGTACAGATTACCAGTCCGAGCCTGGTGTAAGATGTTGCATAGATGAGGGTCATTTCTTGCACAGCTCTGTACCTGCAGATGCATGCTATAACAGCAGGTACTCAAACAGAGAGGAGGCAGAGGACAGCCCCTTTACCGTACCTGTTCCATGATGTCCTTGACCTTGTCCTGCTCACAGTCCAAGATGACCCTCTTCTCCTGCTTGGTCTCCAGGTCCTGGAAGAGTGAGCGGTAGGCCTCATCTTTGCGCTCGTCCTTCATGTTTCCCACATTGATGGCCGTCACGTGCCACTTCCGCTCCGCCGCTGTGTCCAGCACCACCTGGAGTGTGGTCAGACCTGGCCCAAACAAACACACAAGAAGGAGATAAATACTTTGTTTTGCCTTCATGGATAGGACAGTAAAGAGGCTGACAAGAAGCAAGTGAGAGAGAGAGAGATAGGGTGAGATCGGGAAATGACCCGAGTCGGACTCGAACCAGCATCTGGTCTGGGCGCTGTAGTGCCATAGCACTCCTGAGAGAAATATTTGATGTCCTACTTTTGAGGTTCTAGACAATGAATGAATCAATGAATGAATTAATGGACGAATGCTACTTTTACCTGAAGAATAACGTTTGCAGTACTTCAGTGAAAAACTAAGTGATCCTACAAACACCAAATCTGTAAATCTGACACTTATGTCACTATGATTCTCCTGCAATAATGTGACAGCGACAAATGTGCTCACACTAGGAGGATGTCTTCAGCTCTGGTGATGAGAGTTTCTGCCTATTTAATCCCAAACTGACATTACACTTACTGCAGTGAGAAGATGTGGGTGCACAAGTTGATTCTGAGTTTTCTTTTGAAAAAAAAGCAAACCTTTCCTTTTCAGTTATGTAATATAGCGGAGATTAGTAACACACTTTCTTTATCAGATATGGAGAAGCAAGCCCAAACATGTGACTTTAAATATCTGTGAGCTGAAATATCTTTCTCTGTCCCTGAAGAGGAGCTTGTGATAACTGTGTACTTTTTGACCTTTCAAGATCAAAGTGGGAAAATGAAATAGTCAGGTTGGCCGGGGAGCAAACGTTTCAACCTCAGCTTCTGATGCCGATAAGGGCTGGAATGTTTTTACTTCCCCGATAACAGCTAGAAGCAGTGCAGTTGTGGGCCAAAACCAGTCCTGGGTCCGACCTGGATCAAACCCAGGCCGGAACCGCCTCTGAGTCTGCTGAATAGTCTCTCGACCTTGCTGTGCTGTGAGTCTAGCTGTTGAAGTGGCGAGGACGGTACAAGAGCAGTTTAAGAGCAGCGTAGATAATGGATCTGTCCACAGCATAAATTCTAGCCCTGTGCTCTGCTTTGGAGCTAAAACTGGAGAACAGATATGCCTAACATATTTATGCTCTGTCATAGTCAAAACGCTGATCAGGACACTACATATCATGTGAATTGTCTTTGTTCTTTTGTCATCATGATTGGAGAGGGCGAGAAGTTGCTCAGATAATTGATTCAGCTGTGAGAGCAGGGTGGTGTCTGGATATAGTCTCACTCTCTCTCTCTCTCTCTATGAAAGGAAGTGTGTGGGGGCGAAAGAGGTCCTGGCTGTGACAGTATGTGGGTGGTATGAATGTGAGATGTTTCATACAGCACATACACACACACAGAGACACACACTACACTCACATTCTACACAGTCAGGTTTATTTGCTGTGGAAAGTGTTTCTGTTTGTGTGTGTGTGTGTGTGTGTCTGTATGGTGTGTATTAGACAAAGAGAGGTAGAGAGAAAGAAATAGACAGAGAGAGAGAGAGATGTCCTTGATGATGAAGGTTTGTGCTAGTTCCATAATAATTTTTAGGACACTTGTACATTGTGTATCTGAATTAGCATATATAAGAGAGAGGGGGATGAGTGTGTGACAGAGAGAGAGAGAGAGAGAGAGAGAGAACGAGAGAGAGAATGACATAAAATATCATAGCTCATTAAATATGCTGACGTTTAGAATCCTAGAGTTTGTCGTGTATGAAGATTTTTATTTAGAAAAATATGTCCCCCAATGACCCAAAGCTCTGTGTGTTTTCCTGAGGGTTTCATAGACCACACACATAGTAAAGTGTCAAGATCTCATACTCATGCATGTATAGAGGACCATCATTCAGATAAAAAAAAACAAACAATGAAACTGAAACTCCAAAGGCCAGACCTCAGGACCTGTGTGCTTATTTACCAGGAAGGCTGTTAGAGATCTCGTTAGAGGGGCCAGATCAAATGACTCAGAGTGAGTACTGTGTTCACGCTAAATTAGGTCATCAAGCCCTTCCTGTGCATATCGCAGACCTCTGTAACAGATCCTGCACACAGTATGGGAATCACTCACTGCTCACAACACTGCTTAAAACAGGTCAGCTCAGAAGCGCACTGACTCAAGAGCCCTTTACGGACACATCTCTTCCAGATTCACACTGACTCGGTCACAAGAGCTCTTTACATGTGACATGATCATGTTTATTTGCTTTAATATAATGGGTTCTCTCCCTATTGTAGAAATAACTATTCTTTTCTACAGAATACAAGCTATGAATGTACAAATATCTATTCTGTTGTATCATGTTTTTTCTATTCTATTCTATAACCGATGGTTCCCATGGTGATATCACTCTGCCTCTTGGACCGTCCCCATGTTGCTCATTATTGGATGGCTCATAGAGGAGGAGGAGAGCTTTTATCGTTGTTTTATTTTTTCCTCTCCATTTTGCCAGAGGGGTTGTGTTACACTAACATCTCTAACATCCCCCCTGATTCCACTAGTCATGGAGCATACATTTCCCAGATCGCATCAGCCTCAGCAGCAAATCTGGCCCTGATGCGGCCGTAATCCGATGCTCATCTGGCGTAGATCCAATGGGGAATCGGACATGTCTGTGCATTATACATGCACAGTAATATTTCCCATGGTGATTTTCATGTTAAGATGTGTGAGGGAGCACAGGGCCCTTAGGCATATAAATAGATGCTCAAATGAGGTATTCTTACATGGGCAGGGCAGTAATGTGACAGGGCTTATATTGAATAGGTTCACCATATTCTTGCCAACGTTGAGTATTATTATTATATTATCTGCATTCCAGGGTAGCATTTCCTCAGGGTCTGAATTGCATGTCTGGAATGTATATGAGAATCACGCAATAGACCCTACATGAACTCATCCTTGTGAATGCAACTACAGCATATGCATAAGGAACCAATCAGATGAAGCAAAGAAAAACAAATCAGATACTGCAGTATCTTCAACATGGACATGTGCTGATCAGCCTTCCATCACCGAACCCTTAACCCTTCCTTCCCACAGCAGTGGTCCAGCCAATCATGTAGACATTGTTTCGATGTGTTGTATTGAGTACACACGAGACCTGTTCTAGATTTCAGCCATGTTCGTTTATTGTACTAAACCCCGCCCCGTAGCTCCAACATTACATTTATGCTTCCGGATGGCAATAGGTGAATCATTTATCATATCATGACATCTCCTTTTTTATTTATTTTTTTTTACATTCTGCAAAAGAACTTCAGTCACACTGTATATAGTCTACCATTACATACCAAATATGTATCAACACAACAGCATTTCTTTTTTTACCAGGCGTTCATTTAACATAACACTGTCCTTTGAACTGACATTGTTTAAACTTAAGGAAAAATCATAGAACTACTCCTCAATAAGCCTCCTTGGTTTTGAGTTTACTCGTCCACTTGCAGTTTTCTCAGGTAGACTGGAGAGCTCTGTGGGACTGACATCTCTTTTCTGTGCTTGAGTATCCATTTCATCGTTTTTTATCTGTGTTGTCACACGCATTTTGTTGAGTCACATTTTGGTTGTCGGCGTCTTTCCTTGGTGTGTCACTTTGTTCTTTTGATTTCATTAGAAACTTTCTGTTCCTTCTGTACACCTGTCCCTCAGGTATCTGAACGACATAAGATCTTGGCTGCTCAGAAAGTCCAGTAACTGCAGCTGGATTCCATGTGCCATCTTGCCATATTCTTACATTGTCGCCAACCTGAAGTTTCTGAAGAGGTCTGGATCTTTGGTCGAAATATTTCTTCTGCTTCCTTTGTCTGCTTTCTAACAACTGCTGTACTGGGGTAGTTACCATGCGAGGCTTCAACAACTCTGATGTGATCGGAAGTCTTGTTCTTTCTTCGACCCATCAGCAGTTGGGCTGGAGATGCTCCAATATCCTCCATGGGTGTGCTTCTCAGTTTCAGCAGAGACAGATCTTTCCCATCAGCCTTAGCCTTCTTAAGCATATGTTTAACAGTCTGCACTCCTCTTTCCGCCATTCCATTTGACTGTGCGTGATGGGGACTTGAGGTTTTGTGCATGAATTCCCACTCTTTCGCAAAAGCTTGAAATTCACGTGAACTAAACTGTGGCCCATTGTCTGAAATTACTGTTTCAGGAATTCCATGTCTGGCGATTTGTGACTTCAGATGGGCAATGACTGTTGTGCTTCTTGTATCTGATCTCAGCCACTCTACTTCAACGAACTTGATAATCCACTAAGAGTAGATACTCCTGTTGATCAAAGGTAAACAAGTCAACACCTATTTTCTGCCAGGGTCTTTCAGGAACACTGTGTGGATGTAATGGCTCTTTGGTTTGGCATTTTTGATGTGTGCTGCACACATCACAGTTGTTCACCATCTCTGTTATGCTTTGTGACATTCACGGCCAAAAAAGCACTTCTCTCGCTCTCCGTCTGCAGCTTTCTATGCCGTGGTGACTTTCATGAATTCGCTTTAGCATTTCTGCTCTCATTGTTGCTGGAACTATGAGCCATTCTCCTTTGAACAAAACTCCATCCACAACTGAGATTTCCTCTCTAAAGTTCCAATATCCTTGTATTTCTTTTGCTGCTTGGCTCTTCATTTCAGGCCATCCATTTAGTACTGTCTCTGTAAGTTTTGTCAGACTCACATCCTTTTTTGTTCCCTTTTTGAATTCATCTAGTTTCTCATTTGACACAGGTAAGTTTGACATTACCATATGCACCTGAGCTTCAATTTCTTTATCAGGTGAGCCGGTCTCAGGTAAGTACGCTCTGGATAATGCTCTGGATAATCAGCTATATACATCTCCTTTCCTAGCTTGTACTGTACGTTCACTTGATATTTTTGTAATCTCATTAATAGTCTCTGTATTCTAGCTGGAGCACTGCTCAATGGCTTTTTCATTATTGCTTCGAGTGGCTTGTGGTCGGATTGTACATCGACCTCTCTTCCATAAACGTACTGATGAAAATGCTCTGCTCCTAACACAATCGCCAACATCTCCTTCTCTATTTGCACGTAATGTTGTTCTGTTTCAGTCAACGCACGCGAGGCATAAGCCCCTGGCTTGTCTTCTTGAAGTAGAACAGCACCCAGTCCACTTTTAGATGCATCAACAGAAAGTGTTACTGGTAGCCTGACATCATAATATCTGAGCAAGGGGGCCTCAGTGAGCATTGTTTTCAATTTGTTGAATGCGCGCTGATGTTCTTCCTCCCACTGCCAGGCAACATCATCTCTGGTAAGAACACGCAATGGTTCAGTATGTTGTGACATGTTTGGAATAAACTTTGCAAGGTAAGTAATCATGCCTAGAAATCTCTCCACATCCTTTTTGCATTCTGGAGTGGGCATTTTTCTGACAGCCTCTATTTTGGTCTGATCTGGTTTTAAACCATCCTTTGAGAAGATGTGACCGAGATATTTGATTTTCTCTAAGCCCATCTTGCATTTATCCTTATTCAGCTTGAAGTTCTTGACCCTTGCTCTCTCTAACACTTGCCGCAGTCTGTAATCATGTTGCGCTTTTGTTTTTCCCTAAATCAAAAGATCATCAATGTATGTCTCAACACCTTCAATTCCTTCAAAAAGTTGCCTCGCCATCCTATGAAAGACTTCGGGAGCGGAGTTGACCCCAAATGGGAGTCGGAGGAATCTGAAGTGGCCAAAAAGAGTGTTGAATGTACAAAGGCGAGAGCTGGCCTCATCTAATTTGAGTTGCCAAATACCTGAACTTCCATCCAACACTGTGAAGTATTTGGCTTTTGAGAGTCTGCTAGTTATTTCCTCTACCGTTGGTAGCTGGTAGTGTACACTCATTACCGCTGTGTTGAGATCTCGTGGGTCTAAACATATTCTAAATTTCCCATTAGACTTTTCCACAATCACAATGGGGTTGACCCACTGAGTGGGCTTCTCAATTCTTGCTATTACTTTCATTTTTTCCATTCTTTTCAGTTCTGTTTTCAGGTTTTCTCTCAGGGTCACTGGAATTTTCCTAGGGGGATGAACTTTCGGAACCACATTTTCATCTATTCGGATTGTGTGCTCACCCTCCAGGCAACCTATGCCCTCAAACACATCAGCATACTCCATGAAGATATCCATCTTATCACTTTTGCTCAATTCCATCACTCTCTGTATGAGCCCCATTTGTTCACATGCATTAATTCCTAATATTGGTTTAGCATCTGATTTCACAACAATGAATTCCAGTACATGTGTTTTCTTTTTGTATTTCACTGTCCAGTTACACTTTCCTTTCACAGATATTTTGTCTCCTGTGTAAGTTGACAGTTTCACATTTGTGGGTCTTAGAATGTTTTGTTTTCTCATTCTTTGCAGCAGACTGTAAGGGATTACATTGGCTTGAACACCTGTATAGTTTGAATTTCACATGTTTGTGCTCCAATTTCAAGTCAACTGTCCATTCATCTGCTCCTGTCTGCGTTTGCACTACACCAACGAACAGACTAGGTCTCTGATCTGTTACGTCATCATCAACTGCATGCACTTTCTTCGATCTACACATCTTAGAAAGTGATTCGATTTGCCACAATTCTGATTAAACTTATACCTCTCATAAGTTATGTTTTTTTTCGGGTTACAGTACTCTTCAAATTTCTCCATTATTTTCGACAGCTTATGTTTTTCACTGTGTCCTTCGAACGTGAAGGTATTATACACTTCTACCGCTTCTTCACCGGCAATATGAAGAAATAGTGAAGATTGTACCTTGGCTGGCTTGCTAGGGCTTCCCGGTGCGTCTAAATACAGCTCAAATCTTTGGCGAAATCTCCTCCAGTTTTCGGACAAGTTACCGTGCAGTAGATCAAGTCCTTGCAGGTGGCTTTAATCCTTCCATGTTCAGTACAATTATTGTCGCTTTATTTTCTTGTAGTACTTTACTTCTGACACCATGTTTCGATGTGTTGTATTGAGTACACACAAGACCTGTTCTAGGTTTCAGCCATGTTCGTTTATTGTACTTATTGTACCCCGCCCCGTAGCTCCAACATTACATTTATGCTTCCGGATGGCAATAGGTGAATCATTTATCATATCATGACAGACATGATGAGTAAAATCACACATTAGTCAATCAAATACTGTTACACTCTCATCACCATCCATTTAGAATCCATTTAGAACCTAACTCACGCATCAACTCTGCAACAAGGAAACTTTTTTACACACATGTGAAAGGATTGTGACTAGTCAGCATTAGCTGAGTAATTTAATTGTTTTCAATCTCTTTGCTGCGTTTGAAACTCTATTGTGTTTTTAACTACAGTGGCCATTAGGAGATGCAGACCAGAGGACACTAAGATGTAATTAGCAGAGAGAGCAATCCTAATGTCCTGACAACGCAAGATTTACATGCTGCCTGATACCACTTTAATTGCAGTGGAAAAAAAGTACCCTAAAGAATTGTGGGAAAATCTCTTTACTACTGACGGAACTATTATCTGCTCTCTCACAGAGGAAATTCTTACCTCATAAGATAAGTTCCAAATAGTTAATTAAAGGAAGTACTGTCTGCAGTGAAAACGTTCTGAACCACATTTGTTAAAGGAGAATTCCGGCAATTTTTCACATAGATCTCTGTTTCTCAAGGTCACACTCTGGGGGCATGTTCATGAGCTCCCATGTTCATGACCCCAGAATGTAGCACTGAAGCTGTCTGGCAGGTCTAGCTGTAGTAACTAGAGCTAGGTAGAACCAATTGTTTTGGTTTTTTGGGGGTTTGTACCGACAGTGCTCGGTGACCTCGGAAAACAAAGATCTATGTGAACAATTTCTAGAATTCTCCTTTAACTGGAATGCAGACACATGGTCCAAATGAAACATATGAATAAATCTTCTTTCACATGTAGATATCTGATCAGTGGACAAAAATCAAAAGTTCCACTTGCAACTTGATTCATGTGGAGTGTATTTCAAACAAAACAAAACAAAATAAAACAAACAGGTTGCATCTGATAGATGCAGTGATATAGTGAAATGTTCTGTAGTTCTATCATGATAATATGCTATGATAATACACCATGAATGACTTCTCAGTATTTCCCATGGTGCATTGAAATGATCTGTAGTTCTATGATGATATGTTGATATGATAACACACCATGAATGACTTCTTTTCTTTCTCTGCCCTGAGATTGCGCTCTCCTCTAATCATGACACTCAAAGTGACAAGTGATATTAAGTCATAATTCAGTAATTGAGCGTTACTAATGGCTAATGGCTTTCCCTGGCCCATTGCTGTGGTACAGATTACAGATGCAAGCAGATGGTCCTGTAGTGAGGAGAAGAGGGAGAGAGAGAGAGGAGAGAGAAAGTTCTTTGCCTTTGGTAGAAAAGTAAACAGAGCCTCCTATAGTTAGTTAGTCATAGAAAGAGGGAGAAGGAGAGAGCTAGAGGGAGACAGGTAGCCCCAGTGTACGGGTGCTAGTGAGAGAGAGAGAGAGAGAGAGAGGCAGCCCCAGTGTACGGGTGCTGGTGAAGGAGAGAGAGAGAGAGAGAGAGAGAGAGAGAGAGAGAGAGGCAGCCCCAGTGTACGGGTGCTGGTGAAAGAGAGAGAGAGAGTATAGACACTGTATGCTTTGGCAACACTTTCTTTACGAATTGTCATGCCAATGAAGCGTTTTGAATTTGAATTTGAGAGACAGAGAGAGACAGGCAGCCCCAGTGTATGGGTGAAGTTAGTCAGTCAGAGAAAAATGGAACTGCATATCCTGTGGAAGATGAGACGGAAGGGGAGACTCCTCACACACACACACACACACACACACACACACGCACATACGCACATACGCACACACACACACACACAGACACACACATACATGAACACACACCAACCACGGTAACCCCTTAATAACATCAACAAAAAAATTGGCCTATAAATATTTCATATGAATACACACACACACACGCACACACACCATGCAAAGCCAACCACTGAGATGCACATCACATACTCAGTTGCCATGGGGATGAGGTCTATGTAACCTAATTAAACAAGCGATGATGAAATATGCCCAGTGGCAGAGGGTCGGCACGGAGATGGCAATCGGAACTCTCTATTCTCCGCCGTGGCGTGGTGTGGCGTGGATCGTCTCCCTGTTCCAGCTCTCCCTCTCCTCTGGCTGAAGCCCAGGACATGGCACGCCACACCGACCACACTGGAGCCCCCACAACACAGCAGCATATGGGGGACTGCCAGCATGGAGGTTTTTAAATAAACACCGCGCTGGAGCAAGCAATAAAAACAGTCAGAAGCAATGAAGAGAGAGAGAGAGGCGGGGGAGAGAGAGATAGAGAGAGAGAGAGCAGAGAGAGGAGGGAAAGAGAGAGAGGAGAGAGTGAGACAGAGAGACAGAGGAGTGAGAGAGGTGGAGAGAGAGAAAAAAAAAACAATAAAGCCAGGCAACTCCAGAACGCAGACAACTCCTCAGGAGTAGAACATAGAAGAACAAAATTGAATCCGCACACTAAGCTCCACGTTGACTATTTAATCACCCAAGTAACGTTTCGGGCTACTGCCCTTCTTACTCCTCAGGAGTAACCTTGATTACCGCCCCATAGCTCATGAAAGCACAGAGCACTTAGCCTCCATAAACCCACCCAACCTACGCAGGCTGAATCTGAAGCCGCCACACCGCCAACACAGCCTCACACAGACAGCCAGCAGTGGTGGGCGGCGCGGCGTGTCCACCAGAGGGGCGAATCAGCGAAAGTCACTGAGCGGCCTCGGGCCTGAGTCACGGCCCCTGCCTCTGGACGTTTTCGGAGCGACGGGGGCTGTGTTTGTTTCCTGCGCTCGCAGGGAGGCAATATTGGAAATGGCCACTCAGCCATGAGGTGGTGGGCAAAGGCGACGGTCCTGCTGGAACGTGGGGAGGGATTTACTGGACCTATCGGTTATTACTTTCCCTTAGAACAGCTGGGCCAGCGGTGCGCCCCAGCTCAAGGAAGTGGCCAGAAGAGGAGGAAAACAGACCAAACTTCAAGTCAAGTCAAGTCAAGTCAAGTCGGCTTTATTGTCAATTTCTTTACATGCACTGGTCATACAAAGAATTGAAATTTTGTTTATTACTTTCCCATGCAGACATAGACATACTTTAAATAGAGACATTGACATACTTTAGACATAGACATAGCCATAGACAATAAAAAATAAAAATATACAGACATACCACATACAGACATTAAAGTGCGAGACTGAAATATAGAACATATATCAAAATATAGAAATATAAAACATATATAAAAAAATAGAGGTAGTTGTGTTGTATATTTACATAGTCCTAGCGTAACCTTCTGACAGAGTAGTAGTAGCAGCAGCATTGTGGCAGAGTGATAAATAACATTGATAACATTTACATGATGTTTAAACTTGTGCTTGTGTGTACTGTATATTTACATTGATATGCAGTCATTTCAAGTATATCTTGCTCCAGCTTTATCTGTTAATGAAAGGCAAACTACATTTCCAAATCCTGCTGCACCTGGAGAAGCTCATTAGGAGTGTGATGTTAAGAGTTCCTGAACAGCAGAGGGTTCCAGGCCAGGTGAGGCCCTGCTTTTGGCCTGATCAGGGGCCTGATACGCTGAACAAAATGGCTGCTGCATTCTTCTAGAATGTTTCTCATAGACTGCTTGCCAGTGAATATAGTATTCAGCAGAGACCATCACAAACTGGCTGTAGCATTGCGCAAAAGCAAAAAAGGGAGCATAGCATAATATTGGGTTTCAGAGACGTCAACTATCTACTAATAATATTGGGTTTCAGAGACGTCAACTAATTACTAATTTTACTAACTTCACTACACATACAAACAGAGAAATCTGTGAAAAACAGCTGGAGCAAAACAGCAATGGCGACCATCTAGAGTCTACAAGACCTTTACTAATTTTTTAGGTAAGCTCTAAATCTCAGATTCTAGGTCTGGAAAATATATAACTTACTTTTACCATCTGTTTGTGATAAAGGTATCTGCTCAAAATGTATTGTCACAACCACACAGGATCTAAGTTCGGCATAGTTGACTTTGTGCTGTTTATTAAGGAGAAACCAGTCAATATTTACAATGAATCTGCTTTAGCCCAATGGCACGGCCTTTTTACTGTATATGTGGGCATAAACCGAGCGGGCACTGGTGGTACCAGGGTGAGTCACACTGTCCAGACATAGGCAGATATGGGAGTCCAAACAATAAAAGCAGCCACTTTGGTATAGCCCACATTACCTTGCGGCCGCTATTACCTACCAGGCACTCATACACACTCCGAATAAGAAGAACATAAAAACACTTGGGCTACAACATTACATTGCATACTTGGATATAACAACATAGTGTATAGAACTCTGGGAGAATAATACGTGTCCATAATACAGCGTAGTGCGTAGAAGTGTGTAGAACTCTAATCCAGCGTAGTGTGTAGAAGTATCTAGAACTCTAATACAGCGTAGTGCATAGAAGTGTGTAGAACTCTAATACAGCGTAGTGTGTAGAACTCTGGGAGCACACGGCCATAATGCAGCATAGTGTGTAGAAGAGTGTAGAGCTCTGGGAGCACCCATGGCCATAATACTGCAACACCCTCTGTGTCCCCACGGGCAACTCACAGACACGGTCAGGGTGTAGAAATCAGCTCCCACCAGTATTCCACTTGCACGCTTAAACAGGCTGCCATAAAATCTCCTTAATGGTCTATACAACTATACATCTGTCACTGTTGTGCCATGGGAGACATTTCTTTTCAAAGCAATTTATTTCTTAGAAGGTAGTTCACAGTAGGCTAGTATATCTCGTGCAGAGTCACGCAGGAAGGAGCCAAAGCTCCATCATTATCAACATAAAAAGACTTGAACAGAGAGAGCAATCTACACAAGAGTAGGTTCACAGTAGGTCTCCATTACCCAGAGAACAGACTTCAGAGAGAGCCACTGGTCCTACCTCGGTCACTGTCGTACAGGTAGGCGAACTTCTCCCACTTGTAGTACTCGATGAGGCTGAGAAGGGGCCCCTTGATGTCTGGACGCATCTGGATGATGAACTGTTGGGTTCCGTCCAGCGGGAAGCTGGGCGTGATGAAGGACACATGGAGGGTGCCACAGAACGACGTTATCGTGTTGACAGACTTCTTGTCGTAGAAACCAAATATGGCGTAGACCCCTCTGGAGAACTGGGAACAGACTGGGAAACCGGACAAAGAGTTAGAATCCATACACACTATCAAACACACACACACAAGCACACACGCACACATACACACACACACACATACAACGACACCGACACACACACACACACATATCAACACACACAAGCACACACACACACACACACACACATTCATGATGTGCATTAAATAACCATATAGCCAGCATACAGTACTCAGCACAGTCCTTGTATGTAAAAGGAAGTGTCTGATGTGATCCTTTGGGTTCAAAGAGACCCTAAGCCTCAATAGTAAATCTTTATGTTTAATATTGAGCTGGATCGGGCATACCAGCTGGTTCCAAGGACCTGAAGCCGTGCCAGCCTGGGCAGGGTCTCCTCTATGGAGTACTCTCAGCAGAGGGCAATGAGAGGCATTTGAGAATGGACTAGTTGAACTGAAATAGCATCACACCCCGTAACATGGAACCAAAGTTTGAGGCTTTTCATACGTGTGAGCCAAATGACTGCATGTCATGAATGTAATCCTACAGGACGTTTTGATCTACTGTAGTCTTCCTACAGGTCCTTTTGAACTATCTTGAACTAGTCTAATCCTACAGGACGTTTTGATCTAGTCTTTATACAGGTCCTTTTGAACTCGTCTTTATACAGGTTGTTTTGAACTAGTCTTTATACAGGTTGTTTTGAACTAGTCTAATCCTACAGGTCGTTTTGAACTAGTTATCATACAGGCCGTTTTGAACTAGTCTTCAGGCCTCCTGTTTGTCTAAATGGAGATATCTTAAAATCTAATCTTAAAAAAAATAGAAAACGATGAAAATCGACTCGGAATCACTAAAATGATTCAGGTCATGCTGTTTGTTTGATTGATTCAAGTGGAGGGCTGGGCTTTCTCAGCATTCTGGTGTGCTCACAGATCTCCACTACTGAAATCTCCATTAGCAGCGCCTGAATAGAGCACAGCAGATTTACATGGAACACACTTTGTGAATATTTAATCCTGCTGACTCTAGCACTCGTATGTGATCTGAAGGTATATGAATATTGTATAGCATAGGGGGTGCCAGACTCATTTCCTTTAAGGGTCTGAGAGTCTGAGAGACTGTGCGTGAGTGTTTGTGTATGTGTGTGTGTGCAAGTGAGTGTGTGTGTGTGGGGTGAGTATATGCATGTCAGTGTATGTGTGCCTGCGTGCATTTTTGTGTGTGCTTGCATCTGCGTGTGTGTGTACATCAGGTAAGTGTATAATGTAATATGTGTATGTGAGAGTGTGTGTATAAATTCTGTGTTGAGCGTACGTGGGAGTGTATGTGAGCGTGTGTGAGCGTGTATGTGGGTGTGCATGTGAGAGTGAGTGTGTGCATGTGTACTGTGTTGAGCGTGCGTGTGTGGTGTCCAGTTAAGAGGTCCTGACTGATTGCGTGTGTAATCAGCGTTATTGATGGCAGCCGAGTCTGAGCGACGTGATTAATGTAATGGCTCCTTGTGTGCTGGCGCTGTAGAACGCTGGCCGATGTGCTGACAGCAGGTATTTAGGCCCGCGTCTCGCCGCCATTACAGTCTGCCATTGCAGCGCAGAGCAGCGCAGAGCGCACACGGAGCCGCGCTTTTTCTGTAGGCTGTCAGGGAACGGTGGTAAACACCAGAGCTGGAAAAAGAATCCCTCAGGTGGGGTCAGAGGTCGGTCCATGATTTGGGCCTGCTGTTGTCTGCATTTGGATCTCTCACACACAGTGGATGTCTTACTCGCTCTCTTGCTCTTTCTGTTCCTCTCTCTCCCTCTCTATCACACACACACACACACACACACACACACAGTCAATAACCCTCATCTCATCAGAGCTGTGTTTCCCTCTCTTTCATTCAAGGAGACTCCTCCCCCCTCCCTTTCACTGAAAACATTCTTCAGCTGAGAATCCTCCACAGACACTTAGAGATTAAATGATCCTGGAACAGAACCATACGCACACACACACACACACACAAACACACACACACACACTCTAAGATGAAACGATCCTGGAACAGAACCAGGTCTGAGCCAACCTGTCCAATACTTATCTGCTTTTGGATCAGAACCCTTCCCCAGACCTTGGTGTCTGATCTGTGGTGTGTGTGTGAGCTCAGCATTTATTTGGGTGCTGAGGGAGGGCATGTGCGTGTGTGTGTGTGTGTGTGCTCATTAAGACACCCCCCCTGATTCTATGGATACGTGGCACTGACTGATGGCAGCTGGCATGGAGGGCACTGCTGCACGTCCAGAGACAGACGCTTCTCTCCCTCCCCTCTGCCCACAGGCATGGTAATTTCCACACCAGGCCTGGCACAGCCCCATTGCCCAGCACAATGCCAGCCTCTGCCCACTCACTAGACAACCGTCAGCCCGAGGCAACGGCTCTGAATATGACGGCCATTAGAGATGGACAGTGCTATGACTTCATATTGGAGGAGGTTTTACTGAGCCTCTCACAGTTTACTGAGAGCATTCCTGAAATCACAGAATTGTGATGCTTTTAAAGCATTTCACATCATAAATATAGAATTGCCAACAATTGGCAACAAAATCCTGTGGATATCTAGATTTCATAAATGTTATGATCGATATTCTTATCGATGGACTAAAATGATTATACTTCAGATGTTTATACTATAATACTGTAGAATTGTATTATTGTAATAAAGCAATAAAGTAATAGCCTAATTTGTCCCTCTGTTGAGTTACTCACTGACATAGCTGAGAACAACTCCAACAACTGACAAAAGAGCTACTCACTGACACCGCTGAGAACAACTCCAACAACTGACAAAAGAGCTACTCACTGACACCGCTGAGAACAACTCCAACAACTGACAAAAGAGCGTGTGAACAGGCTGCCGGATTTCCCATAAGGCACCTGTCCAAATTGGCTCCCGAGGATTGGCATCTTTAAATAATGGCGAGAGGAGCCGGCTGTATTGGAGCAAGAGACGGGGCATCCAAACAAAACCCATTAAGACCCCGTCACGTATGAGTGCTTCCCAATGACTCCGACGTGTTTGGGTTTTAAAGCTTTCCCCAGGAGGAGCATCAGTGACTGCCTATTGTCAGAAGACATTTCCAACAGTTGCTGACTGTATTACAGACGAGCAGCCATCTTAGAGAAACACTGGGATTCAATATGAATGGGATTGCTCTCGTTAATCCACAATCTTTCAGCTGTAAGAGGCTATAGTTAATATAAGTGGAATTGAGATGGAAATGGCAACATGTAAGGGTATTCCTCACCTATCTTTCACCTATCTATTGTTCTAAGATTTTTTCTGATATCACCTGTCTTTCACCTATCTAGATAGATAGATAGATAGATACTTTATTGATCCCCAGGGGAAATTCAAGATCTATTGTTCTTTCATATGACGTTCTCTCTCCCAGTTCAACACGGAACCTCAGCGTCTGACTTGCTGTGCATATGCACCCAGTAATAGGGACGGATGAGTCAGAGCATTCCACTAACACAACACTCTGATCACATGCAGCCAGCGCCTACAGAATCAAATCACGTTTCCGCTCCGTAACGTTTGATGCTGCCCTGTCGGCTTAAACCTCTTAAAAGGCATCAAGCAGTAGGAACATAAAGTAGTGCTAATAAGAACACTTCATTACATCTCTGAAGAAGCCAGGGCCAGACTCTTTGCTGAGATGTCATAATGGAAGACCAGCATATTAATAAATAGGAATTCAGGCGAGCAGAGCAACGAACAGGAACTGGTGTAGACTGGTTGGAACGTATAGTGTGTATAGTGTGAATGTGTCCTTGCGAGAGCTGAAGGTTTAGTGGGTGATTACTTCAGAGAGAGCAAGAGAGGAGGCTGATTAAAAGGTTGTGACAGGTGGTGAAGTCGTCCACGTTGCCCAAGCCTTTTCATCTACGAGAGGTTCAGGTGCAAGCTGAGAGAGTCAAATGGGAATGTCCCAATTAACACTGCCAATTAACAAAAAAACGAACAAAATTAAATTGCAAATGGTACGGTTGTGTGAGACAGTTCTACCACGCAGCTTTTGAAAAGATGCCAAAGCTTCTTTCCTTTTTAGGCAGGTTTGAAAAGCAACTCTGTCTGTGCCAGACAGACTGTCAGGCCCTATTTCCTGTGACAGACTTCTCAACTCTTTTCCTACAGTGGTCTCAAACACACTGCCTGGCGCAGTGAAGGCATCATGGCCGATGAACATTTTAGTGATCAGTGGAGAGCAGTCATATAGCTTGACTGTTATAGTAATCAAAAACAACTCCACCTATGTGATATCAAAGTAATTACTAAGTAATATAAGACTGTTTACCTCCCATTTCACTACCACTACATGTGGATACTTACTAATACTGAATTGAACCGTGATCATAATCTCATAATGCATGTTGCAATGACCTGCACTTGTGATAGAAGGACACTGTCTGCCCATACTTCCCCAGGACACTTAATATAAAGTATTCTTAAGGCGGAGCGCTGAATAACCTTCATTAGGGGCCTTGGAGGGCGCCATACCATCAGCAGCTCTGGGAGTATATTTAGCTGGCCTCGTTAAGTGGCCTCGTTCTACACCAGCTGACTCTATCAGAGTCCACCTCTGCTCTGAGAAATGAGGGATCTGGCAGACACAATCAAGGCACACATATAGTATAAAACACTTATATCATGTATGCATGGAACCTACAGTATGTTTGTGAGGGACCATGTGTAGCCTCCATAAATTATTTTTCATGAGGAGTGTTTTCACAAAACATTGTCCATGTGAATTGTCCATGTGAATTGTGTTTTGTCAATATATATTTATCAATATATTTGTCGATATATATTTACTGTATACAGTTTGTAAATTGTTTTCCTTAGATTTCTATAATTCATGGTCCATTCCCTAGGGTCATTTATTCCCAGATGAATTACACACAAGCATCAATCATATTAGATATTAACACTAGATCCAGCCATACAGTTTCTGTATGATGTAAAACATCATGTTGGGAACAGTTATGTGTCTGATTTATGAACATTAATCAGCATTATAAAGAGCAACTTGTAAAACTTGCACTATTGTCAAGTTGTTTTGCTGTTGTGTGTATTAGAGGTCTATCCTTACTGCAATTACAACAGCCACAGAAATATGAAGACATGAAGACATAAAAATGTAATCCTATTACCAGATTCACACAAACACAGCGATCTACTCTTAAGCACACATACACAATATACACTCACTCACACACAGCATTCCCCTAGTGTCCAGGCCTCTTGTCATCACTAATCTGGTTATGTTCCAGCCTCATTATAATCTTAATGAGATTTTATCACCAACAATACCCCCCACCCCCAGCCTCCCAAACGCACACAGATACACACTCATCAGTCCTGACAGCCTCCTGTTCCCATGACGACACTGACTGATGACCAGACAGCACAAGTGAATCCCCAAACACACACTCTGAGATTTGCTTTATGGCATAATCTCAGAGCCATTTTGTGTTTACACATTTTTTTCTCTCTCTCTATCTCTCTCTCCCTCTGTTTCTCTTCTTCTCACCTATCTCACAAAAACACACACACACACACACACACACACACATACACACACACACACACACACACACACACACACAGCCATGTAGAAGGGTTGTTTACTGAAGAACCTGCATCTTTAGTTCAAGTACCAGTCTAGTTAGAAAATGAAAGACAGAAATAGAAGAAAGAGAAGAGAGGGGGAAAGCAGGTGAACAGGAAAGAAGAGAAGAGAGGGGGAAAAGCAGGTGAAAAGGAAAGAAGAGAAGAGGGGGAAAAGCAGGTGAACAGGAAAGAAGTAAAAGAAAAGAAGAGCTTTGATGTATCTGAGCTGATTATGACAGGAGCTCATGAAACTGGCACAGATGTTAGTCATTGCGATCCTCTCATCAGCAACACCACCAATCAAAGGGCCACATGTCTCATATGTGAGTGGAGTCTGCAGTGTCTGTCTATGTGTGTGTGTGTGTGTGTGTGTGTGCATGTGTGCGTGTGTGCGTGTGTAGTGTAGAGAGACTATAACACACCCTGTATATATCTACAGAGTGTGTATCCTACTCAAAGGTGTCTACGCTGCCGACGCTGTGGCTGCTGCTGCTGCTGAGGTCAGAGGCTACCTCATGTGGCCCTCCTCTCTCATCCCCTCTCTCTCCCAACCCCCTCATTAGACACATCTAGTCTTGTAGAATACATCTCCAAGAGACTCTGCTTCAGTCAGTCCCAGGTGCCTCCCCCTTACTTTTTAACCCCCAAAACACACACACACACACACACACACGACTGCACACTCACAGCACAGATCCAAACACAGTTTGGACAATATTAGCTGCATGTTCATGAGACCTAGTTTTTTCCCCAACTCTCAGGAGACAAATGTGAGATGGGGGAAGGAAGGCATGCTTTTGGCATGCTTTGGTTTGTATATATATATATATATATATATGTGTGTGTGTGTGTGTGTGTGTGTGTGTGTGTGTGTGTGTGTGTGTGTCTGTGGCCTTGACTGAATGTGCGTGGGGGAGAGGGCACACTTTCTCACACACTCTGTCCTGACCCAGATCCCAGAGTGTGTGACGCTACCCGTCTCCACCAGCTGAGGGTGGTGGGAGAGAGATCGCCACCCAATGCCTTCGATGCCCCCCAATGCCCCCGGACCCCACGTAGCCTGCGAAGCTCAATCCAGCTCTTGTGTGCCCAGGCCTGGGCTGGCTGGCAGAGGGCACAGGGCATTGTGGGATTGCCCTGGGCCTGCGGGGAGGACTTCCTGCAGCTGGCCAGAAGAGGCACAGAGGGGCTCAGTGATGACTGGACGCATGCTTTCACACGGCCGGATGAGAGCACAAAGGGAGCTGGGAAGAGCTGTGTGTGTGTGTGTGTGTGTGTGTGTGTGTGTGTGTGTGTGTGTGTGTGTGTGTGTGTGTGTGTGTGTCAGTAGAATCACACACTGTGTCTAAGAGCATAGAACAGGCTTCAGGACCTGCTGGGAGCGCATATGACCTGCAGTCCTAATGAAACACAATGCACAGATTGACTGTCCTAGCAGACTGGAGATGTATGCCTGTTAAATGTATAGACTGGGATGTTGTAAGTGATCCACTTCCATTTGCCTTCGCCGCTGTGACATTTAAAGGTCATGCAATATGGAGATGGCTCCGATGTGCGTTAATCACAGCAAAATGCAACCAGGCATTCCTGTAACATTGCCTCCATCTATAAAACATGGCCATGTCTGCAAGCTTATTTATACTATGTGATCTTATGTATGCTATGTGATCTTATTTATGCTATGTGTATCTTTCAGAAAGAGAAAAAAGCTGAAGAAAATATAGAAAAAAAACAACGGTCAACGACCTTTAACCCCAAATAGAGCTTCTTCAGGTGCCTCTCTTTATCCCACCCATGTAAAGATTCCGGATTCCAGACTAGATTCCAGACCCATGCCAAATCAGAGCCGGATGAATGCCAGGCTCACGTCAGATCAGGGCCAGACCCGCCCCTGTTTCAGCTGCTCTCTAGGCTGTAGAACAACGAGGGGAACTCCACCCTCTCGCTATAACCCCCACCCCCATCAGTCAATGAGGATACAGCAATTGGAGGCAGTTGTAACCCACGCGTGCAGACGCACGCACACACACACACACACACACACACACACACACACACAGATACACACACAGACACACACACACATACAGTAAGACAGTAAGAGAAAATTCATCAAAAAGCAGTTTGTGAAGATGCATCAAGAGGCACATCTTACTGTAATGGGAGTTCTACATCCAGAGTACAGAATACAGATAATACTGATTGCAGAGCTGTTTTTCTTTCTTCTTTTTTAGAGAGAGAGAAAGAGGGGTCAGGAGCCCGATTACTGCCCTGGTTCTCATCTACTAACTGCTACCATGGCAACAAGAGAGCTCTGGTTTTGTGTGTTGTGTACAGAGAGTGAAAGACAGAAAGGGGAGGAGAGAGAAACAGAGAGAGAGAAAGAAACAGAGAGAGAAAGAAACAGTGCAAGAGAGAAAGAAACAGAGAGAGAAAGAAACAGGAGAGAAGATAGAGAGGAAGAAGTGTAGGAGTTCTAGGCCAGTTTTTGATTCAAGCGGCGGCCCCTGAGAGCCCTCAGAAGGCTGTGTGCGTTGCGTGATTGTGTCTTAATGTATCTCAGAAGGCCGCGTGTGGTGCGTGATTGTGTCTTAATGTATCTCAGAAGGCTGCGTGCGTTGCTTGATTGTGTCCCCATGTATCTCAGAAGGCTGCGTGCGTTGTGTCCTAAGTGACTCCTTCTCTATGTTATTGTGTGATTGTGCACTTGCGTCTTGTGTGTGTGTGTGTGCCGGTGTGCACTCGAGTGGCTTGCACCCAACTGTCGGCTGGAGTGGTGGGCACGTGTGGGGGCGAGATGTTTGGGCCGTGGCGTGAAGGCGAACGTGTTAATGTGGA